>NC_049994.1:8453319-8454216 GCF_000003815.2 Branchiostoma floridae | reverse complement strand
CGCAGGTCGTCAACAGGGGGGACAGGTGGATGCAGGTAGGGCGACACCATTGATATCCCATGGGGCCTTGCGGAGATCGTCTATGATTGTGGTAGCATAACACAGTTTTCGGCCTATGGGGATTTTTATAGTTAAGACCACAAGGTGACTGACATCGACGCCGATAAAATCATAGAAGGGTGCAGTTTTCAAGCACGACAAACTAATATGTTAAAGTCGAGGGTATACCCTTCCAAAATAATCGAAAGGCAGAAAAAAGTTGTCGTTTTGAATTTTTTAAAGCCCTCTTTTAAATGGGGTATTGTGGGGCCAAGCGAAATTGCAGCCGACTCACACAGGCAGTGAGCTGTAAAGGTCACGCGCATTGATACTGTATTCTTGCCCCGCTGTCTTTCACGTTGCAGCGTTTAAAGACGCTCCAAGATTTCGACCGCACTACTTATTTACCCCTACGTCATTAAATACTATGTGTTGCTACCTTGTCACCATTGGCATTGACAGAAAGTCGCGTATTTCAAGATCAACATCAAGGGCATCAAAATGCTAAAAAGTTGTATTGGATTAGGGAAAAATTTGGAAGTCAAGTTTTTGACGGATATCTTTGTCGTGTTTACAGGATGAAATCGAGCTCGGTTACTCGCAGGTACCAGGGAAGGACGTCATGCCCGTGGTACTGGACTCCCCTCGTGACCGAGGTCTTCAACACTTCCCCAAGATTCAGCTTCTCGTAAGTTATCATCTCTCAAAATCCTTTACAAATACATATGGGAATTATGAGATATTGATTTGTGTGTGTGTGTGTGTGTGTGTACAAACTACCCCAAGATGCATCTACTCGTACGATATCTACTCTCAAAAATACTTAGCAAGTACAGAGATAGATGGTAACCTATGATA
>NC_049994.1:8402269-8452264 GCF_000003815.2 Branchiostoma floridae | reverse complement strand
CAATGTCCTTCACGTTCAACCTTACCTACATTCACACAGCTACATGTACGCAAGGTTTCATGTGAAAATGGATTCGAATGTTCTCTGTTAATCTGATCATCTTGTGTGTATTTTTGTTTTTGTATATCGTACCATTCACCATTTTACGTCGGTTAGACAACCACCAGGTGATAAAATACGCTCCAAACTCAATAGTTACGTAAGCAACTCAGTGTCACTGACGAAAGATAATGGATACTCTCTGAAACGTCTGACCGTTTCCAAAATCATATCCAGTTGCTTAAGTACTAGCAATTATTTTTGTCATTTACCATTTTCTTGTCAAAGATCGAAATTAAGATAAGGGATGAGATATCTTTTGAAAGAAAACGACTTGGTAGAAAAAAATAAGTTTTGAAAAATATTTAAAAAAAGTTCAACCGTCTTCACAGATACACCGTTAAAGAGTGAGAACCACGTGATGGGACCAGACTCAGGTAATGTGGTGGAGTTAGACTATCGAGTGGACTTGCGAGACAACACCGCTACGTACGAGTTCGCCGTGGAGGGGCTACATTATCCGGACACCATGTTTGATGGGCAGGTGTCCATCACTCTAACACTGCAAAGGGTGAGTTAGATCCCGAAATATTTCTATAAAACTTGGACTCGGAATTTTTGAAATCGGAATTTTGGTCTGAATCGCTTTAAAGTCCTCTTCAGCTATCTGAGGCAGCCTTTGACAGATGACGTAATGCACGTGTGACGTCAGCGATGGGTCAAAGGTTGTTGGAATTCGATATCACCCCCATCCTGTTTGAGAGGCATTTTACAACTGATATTCGGGGACATTTCATTTTCAAAAAAATTAAGATCTCTAGCTATTGGCTTGGCTCGGTGTTAGATGACCGAGAAGTACAATTTGCGTCCTTAGGTCTTCCTACTATTTTTCCAGCAACCTGTGGAGTCTGGTAGAGGCTAGGTAAAAATAACCTACTTAGATCACACAATTTATAGAGTTTAAATCCCAGTACTGTTTGTCATTGGATCGTGTATGTAAATGAGGAAGATTGTGCATTATATCTGAACTTGGCCTACTTTTACAGGGACGAGGCTCACCAATTTATGAAGACACAGTCGTTTTCCAAGTCGCACCGTGGATTATGACACCCAACACACTCCCTCCTTTAGAGGTAAATGCTTACAATATGGCCTACTTTGCAATAGTAGAATAAGCCATTTCACAGAGATAAAATTGCACATGAGAAGTTGACAGACTGTGACCTAAGCAGAAGTCCAATATCTTCTCACTTGAACAGAATCTTGCCTAGATGCTGTTTTGTCTTTCTTACCACACGACAGAAGAATGATGAACGTGACTGATACGCAGAACGTTGAAAATAATGTCTAGACAATTAGGGACTGTTTGTTAGCACATACGCTCTAGTAACTGTGGGAGGGCTTTCATTCGAATTGTTGAAGTACCTACTCTCCAAGCAGAGGTTAGGCTCTGGCTGTTTTGCAAACGTTTTTATCGGCCGCGGGCTTTCTATTCTCTATTGTATTTTGAATTGTTAAAACCCAACACAGCAAGGTACAATACAAAATAGAAAGCCCGATAAATAAATAAAAAACGTCCAAAAACAGCTGGAGCCTAATCTATGCTTGGGGAGTAAGAGTACCATTATATGATAGTAACATATATGTTTGGGTACCCTTTGCTAGTAGCATTGAAAATTTTTATAAGACTCTGTTGTATACTTGAAGACTTGATAAATTCTCGCCATAACCTTTTTGCTTTATTCTAAGGCGTTCGTGTGTGAAATGGAAGGTGGGGAAAACCTGAGCTTCATCCAAGAGCTACAGGAAGTGACGTCAGCAGCCGGCGTGCCGTTAGTCATCGTGCCGCAGGTCGTCAACAGGGGGGACAGGTGGATGCAGGTAGGGCGACACCATTGATATCCCATGGGGCCTTGCGGAGATCGTCTATGATTGTGGTAGCATAACACAGTTTTCGGCCTATGGGGATTTTTATAGTTAAGACCACAAGGTGACTGACATCGACGCCGATAAAATCATAGAAGGGTGCAGTTTTCAAGCACGACAAACTAATATGTTAAAGTCGAGGGTATACCCTTCCAAAATAATCGAAAGGCAGAAAAAAGTTGTCGTTTTGAATTTTTTAAAGCCCTCTTTTAAATGGGGTATTGTGGGGCCAAGCGAAATTGCAGCCGACTCACACAGGCAGTGAGCTGTAAAGGTCACGCGCATTGATACTGTATTCTTGCCCCGCTGTCTTTCACGTTGCAGCGTTTAAAGACGCTCCAAGATTTCGACCGCACTACTTATTTACCCCTACGTCATTAAATACTATGTGTTGCTACCTTGTCACCATTGGCATTGACAGAAAGTCGCGTATTTCAAGATCAACATCAAGGGCATCAAAATGCTAAAAAGTTGTATTGGATTAGGGAAAAATTTGGAAGTCAAGTTTTTGACGGATATCTTTGTCGTGTTTACAGGATGAAATCGAGCTCGGTTACTCGCAGGTACCAGGGAAGGACGTCATGCCCGTGGTACTGGACTCCCCTCGTGACCGAGGTCTTCAACACTTCCCCAAGATTCAGCTTCTCGTAAGTTATCATCTCTCAAAATCCTTTACAAATACATATGGGAATTATGAGATATTGATTTGTGTGTGTGTGTGTGTGTGTGTACAAACTTCCCCAAGATGCATCTTCTCGTAAGATATCTACTCTCAAAATTCTTAACAAGTACAGAGATAGATGGTAACCTATGATATTGATGAGGAGGGGGGTGTTACAAACTTAGCCACGTTTGGGATTGTATTCTCGCCGCAAAAGCGCCACCTACATCGGCTACATATAGCGGCGAGAAACAGAATTCCAGTTAGAAGCTCTATGTAGGATGCCGTGACAGGCATCGAAACGTCAGCAGGTAATATCAACTGCTTGCTTAAAAAACTGTACCATCCATAAGTCGTTTTTAATTTGGCGTTTCGCAAAGGGCGACAGTCCAATCCAGTCGAATTTGATATATTGATTGATTGCTTATTTTATTAACTGATTGAGTCAATGCTCTACTTAACATGCTCTTGTGCTGTTACATGTCTGTGCAAGGTATTATTTTGTCCATGACAAATGCATATCATCTTCATTATCATCTTCTCAAAATTGACATTTCGAATTCTGCAAATTTCCAATTTTGCTCGAATTACAAACGAAGACAACTAGAACTTTCAACTTTCTAGTTATATTATGTAATACGTTATGATATTTATGAATCATAACAATAATGCTTGGTATTTCTTTATATTTTACAAGGGAAAAGACTTCGGCTACGTGACCCGTTTCAGCCGGACAGAGGAACCTAACTCCCTGGACTCCTTCGGTAACCTGGAAGTCAGTCCGCCTGTGACAGCAAACGGCAAGAAATATCCGCTTGGGCGCATTCTGATTGGATCTACCTCCCCTACGTATGATTTTCACTTCTAAAAAATCGATGTTGTACGCAAAGTAGTTCGTGTAACACAATACCACAGTCCATGGCTATAATGGATCTCTCTTAGGGGGCGACCGAAGTTATAGGCTGGCCTCTAGAAGATTTAATCTGGCTTTACGCAAAGTAGTAAAATGTCTGGCTACGTCTCTGAGGGTCCGTTTTTTACACCGTGTGTTTGTGATGTTGCAGTCTTCGAACGGGACTGGTTTTTATTTTAGGGGGGAGGGTTCCCACGGGAAACTCTCTTCCACAGCAAACTCCCTTCCTCGGCAAACTCCCTTTCCCGGCACAAGAGAACCTAGCCAACGTTGAAAATCGCGAACAAAGTAACGCCCACCTCCCCTAAAATAAAAACCAGCCCTGTTCGAAGACTGTAACGGAGGCTACCAAGAGGACTTTATTAGCTGATGACATTCGGTCTTAGACAATGGTTGGATCCTTTCCTTCCTATGTCTTCCTTTTATACTACACCTACATGTAAGTTTGTGTTACGCATGTTCTTAACGTGGTATGGTCATAATTGTTGAGTGGCATGTATAGCTGATTACATTTGAATTGTTTTGTCACCAGAAACCAGTATGGACGACGGATGATGAAAGTTGTTCGGAGTTTCCTGAAGGCACAGAGAGTCCAGTCACCTGTGGAGCTCTACTCTGATTGGCTGGCAGTCGGCCATATTGATGAGTTCATGACGTTTATCCCGGCAAGGGGAGGAAAGGTAAGTCTGTTTTCTTTTCTCGTGATTTGTTAGTCCCCTTCTTTAAATAAAATTTATATAGATACTTACTGACAACCATGCCGGCCTACGATATTTCAAATCTAAAGCGCTATTTCTAATTCTAAACTAATGTCTAGGTAATTAATATTCTGTCATTTTCTAGCACCTACAAAGGATGACATTTGCTCGTGATTAAACACGGCATATTTCAATCGGTCTCCATGGCTTGCAAAATGGACCGTTCCATATCAACCTTTTACCTAAATGGACCATTAAAAAATAATCCCACTTAAAAGATGGATTTATAAATCAAATTCCAACCTCCATACAAGCATGGACTCTTGCGGAACACCCCTATGCAAAATGGATTCTTTGACGTCAACCCATTTTCTATCCCTAGTGCCAAGTAGGTTAACTAGTGCAAAAGCTACCCAACTTTTAGGTCATCCCAAATTCAACAACTTTTAAATGATGTACGCCATAAGTGCGAATAAACTCATGTGGGCACATGCTCTAAAACTTTTTATATTTCATGCCGTCTTATCACATTTTTCAATTCCTTTTGCCCAGGGTTTCCGGCTCCTGCTGGCCAGCCCAGATGCCTGCTACGCGTATTTAGGATGGCTGCAGAGTCAAGGACACGGGAACGTCCCACTCTTCGAGGGTACCAGCTTTCAGTCTATTGATTCATGTTGCAACATATCAGTACCTGTACCAGCTAAAATACTGACATCCTGTTAGACTCATTACACTTACACAAAAGAAAGACTTCTCCTGGCAAAAAAAAATTAACAATTTGAAAACACTCAATTAGGTAGGTGAATGAATTTGCTATGACTAAATCAAAGATGATACAGTTGTCGCTATCATTCCAAATGATCAGTATCAACAGATAAAGTTCTCTTATTTCTCCAGGAAAAGAGAGGTACGGATTCTCAGCTGCTGTAACGGTAGATCAACTATTGCAGGACAGCAAGTTAAGGGAGGAGAACCAAGTATTCCAGGTTTGTAAGTCTAGTAATAAGCCTGACAATCAGCCTGGTTATTTTACCAGGGCTTCCATACCCTTGTGGTGTGGGAGCCCTATAGGCCTGGTAAACTGATACTCAGGCTATATAGTGATGACCAGTGACAGCCAAGACATTACCCTTGCGTGAGGATATTGTGCAAGACCTAAGGCTTAGTTGGACGGAGATGAGCTGTTAGGCCCTGCTTGAAGAAAACTGAGGTCAAAAGTGTGGTCTTTTTGTTGGAGTCAGCAGTTTGAGATGCTTTTGTTCCACTTCCAGTAAAAAGAACTTTGGCAACTCACAAATTGTACCTAAGTTTTCTTCGTGTTTTACGTCTTCCATGGCAGTAGTTTATAATCATGACCTTGCATTTTTGTTTTGTTTTACAAGGATGACATCGACTGGAATCGTGACAAGCTGAAACGGGAGCTGGGTTTGACAGAAGGAGACATCATCGACATTCCAGCACTGTTCAAGGATGAGGAAGGCAAGGGGGCAGGTAAGGTCTCACATAGTCATGGAGAGACCTAGCAGTGCATGCTCAAATGAGGTGGCAAAGTCCGGGAAAATCCTTATTTTTCTTAAGACGTCTGACCAAAACTGGAGACTTTAGAATTAGATCAGACGTGTAGGGTCGGATCAGTTCACCACTCTAGGCTTAGTTCACCACTCTAGGCTTAGGTCCCAAATGGAAAAAAAAGTTGCTCTGCCGGTCAGTTCTTGGGCTTTTTTTTGGGGAACATTCGGGAGTGATTCCTACGTGACCCTAGTCGGTGGAATGTTTTGCGGCTCCCATGGCAGTTTTGAGCCCGGAGGCACCGGACTAAATTAAGTCGGTAAGGCTTAGTTGGACGGATATGGCCATGGGTTGTTGTTAGGCCCAGCTTGTAATGAGGGAATGGATGCAGAAGAAAACTGGGGTCAAAGGTGGGGTCTGTTTGCTGGACTTGCAGTTTTAGATGGTCAACCCCTAGTCTCTACCAGTCTATTAGACTACGCTGGCTAATAGGGAGAATAATTTGTCAGGGGAGTTTTGCTACGAGGGTTTGGCGGCTTACATTGCCGCGCAGGAGGGAGAATGTTATTAGCGTGGGCTGACTCTCCTAGCCAAAATGCAATTTGTCGATTGTTTGCCGAATTTTACGTTCTGTACTTCGTATGAAGACCTGGTGGGGGCTAGTGAACCATTTGTTTATTTCTATGGTAGAGTCACGTGAATCTCTGGCGTTGAAAAGTTTTAGGATCGAAATTCGGATAATGCCTTTTTCGAGGTTTTGTTCCAGTGCTATCTAAGACTTCAATTGCCAGGAATCTGCCCTCAACAGCTGTATCTGTGGTGTGTCTGATAAATGTTTGTGTCATCAAGCTTCTTAACGTTATTCAGGATTGATATTGAGACGAGAATTTTTGTTTTTCAATGTTTTACAGGGTCGTTCTTTCCCGACATGGTCAACATGATTGTGCTTGGCCGCCATCTTGGAATCCCGAAACCCTTTGGGCCCATCGTTGACGGCGCATGCGCATTAGAATCGTACGTGAAGTCGCTTCTGCAACCGCTGGGGCTCAGTTGTAACTTCATCGATGATTGGAGCTCCTATCATCTCATGATGGGCGAGGTGCATTGTGGGACAAATACACTGAGAAAGCCCTTCAACTATAAATGGTGGCATGTTGAGCCTTAGCTTGGGTTTTCACTCATTTCTAATGTATCGCACTTCGTACTTTCAACTAATGTTGTTCAGAATGATATCGATATTCAAAAGAAGCATCAAGATACTTTTGGTCAAAATTAAAGAATTAAATATTCTGAGATCATGATCTAGCTTTTAGCCAGGTCAGATCGTAATTGATGGAGTTTATCAAAATGGATTTGAGAACTAAGTACTCACGTTTTACTTTTTTGTCAGTTTTTATATTCATAACCTTTGAATATGTAAAAAGAATGGATGTGTATTTTTCACTTATTGTAAGTTGTTGCTGACTTCTTTTTTATGATATAGTCAAGATATAATTTTGTAAGTAAGTATAAGTAGAATGCACTTTTAGCATCTCTTGCTTTTTGCTTTAAGTAACGTTCAACTTCAGTTTCACAAATTGTATTGGTACTGGTATTCAGTAGCAAAAACTAACAAGTCAAAGACACAAAGACGCTGTAAGACTATTTTTTTTAGATTACTTGAAAGTAACTTCTTCAATCACTTCAGTAGTTGTGTAAAACGAGACGCATATGTATAAATTATGCTTCGAAATATGATCAGTTTTCACGTCATATTATGGTATCTTTATTATGACGGAAATAGAATGTCTAGAGTAACAAAGACATTGTAGTGCGAGGACTCACATGTAATATTTTCTTCACCGAATGTCACGGTTGAAAATTCAGTTAACGGAATAAAAGACCTAATCTTCAAGGAATTTGATTTCTTTCACTCTTTCACTCTATCTTACAGCTATATTTAAAAGAAAATTAGATTTTGACTCTGATAGTCAATATGATAATATGATTTGATTCAAATGTGATTTTGTTCTCAGAATATTAACCATGGCCATTATCAAGTAGTAAACATGTTTTTATCAATGTCTATCTCTCTTTTGAAAAAAAAGTTTTTATACATGTACGTGCTGCACGGTTCCTAAATCATAAACTTTGGCTAATTCGCCAGGCAAAACTTTTCAAAAGAAAACTTTCCACTTCAAAACGAAATTACACTGTATTAACAGAGTGATGTAGTGCATGATGGACACTTCCCTCTTTCACTGGCTTAGAGACGCAAGAAGGACGTAAACTCAATCAGATGCTGTCTAGACCGAGTCGAAAACAACAATTAGTGATTTTGTATGACGTGAAATGAGTACTGATTCTCGAAAACATCTCCAAGTTTAAGTGTCATTCTCCGTCACTTTCTCGGAAAGCAATTATTTAGAGAGGTGCTGTGTACGTGCGCTGGCGACAGTGCCAAGAAAGTATAGAAAAGTTTAAGATGTTCAGTCTCGTACGTTTTATTGTCTCTGCATTGTGTTTTATATTATTATTATCATCATCATCATCATCATCATCGTCATTGAGTAGTATTGAACTAGTTAAACTGTAATATCCAACACAAAGATTTGACTCACCCAAATTTTCGACTGAACAGCACCAGTCTTTGTCAAGGGATGAACAATCCACTGTTGTCGTTCATCCTTCACAAAGACTGGTGCTGTTCAGTCGAAAATTTGGGTGAGTTCAATTTTTCTGTTGGATATTACAGTTTAACTAGTTTAACAATGACTCCTACCAACACAGATGAACTTTCAAGTTATGATTGAGTACTGTATAACTTCTTTCCCGTCTTGGGTACTAATGTACTGGACAAAATTGCTACAATTTACTCGACTAAGTTTCGGCGTGACAATGCATTCTGATAAACCCAAAGGAGATCTCTATAATAAATCCAAGCACACATCTGATATGATTCAGTCTCTTTGAAAGGTCACCGTATTGCCCGACAGGTTAATTCTAGATCCGCTAGTTGTAATTCCCGTGTTGATGTCGCCACTTACTGTACACCATGAACCAGAAGTCGGTTGAAACAAAAATTGAAGGCCGCGTGAAAATTAATTAGATCGTATATGGGCACGTCAATATTAATATGCAATTTAGACGACGAAGCGTAAGTGGCGTTTTGAAAGTAAGAGAAAACATGTTCTTCTGTCATGGATGACGTAGTGTATGAAAGCTCCCTGTTGTTCTTTATTCGCGACAACATGTTTTTCCTAGAGCCTTTTGCAAAACATGTTGTTGTTTGGCAAATCCTTCAATCGGTTCAAACGTATCCTACGTAATTTCTGCAATCCACCAGCGTCTGAGTGAAATTTATTTTCAGAATTTTCTAACCACAATGACATTTATAATGATGATAAGGGCGCAAGTAAAACAACAACAACAACCAAGACCACAAACAATAAAGAACAGTATCTAAAAATTACAAACATGAGGCACAGAACTACCATTGAAAAACTAATAAAAATCGGTTGCCACAAATTGTGAATTGAATCAGGAAGGCACAACCGCACTCCCCTTGAACAAAGAGTCTGCCAATTTTGCACTTCATTGTTGATTGTAGTATGTATGCTATTGATAAAGGTACTCTATTTTGTTATATAGAAAGAAGATAGATGTCTAGACACATGAGTAGCACTGACAAATTCATATTCCTCGGGTGTTTGGCTTGCTAAACCCACACAGTCATACATTTTCACTATTAGTATTACCCAGGAGCGAGAAGAAAACGACTTTCTGTGTTAGACTTTTAAGATCAATACTCGCCGTGTGCCTGTCGAAGTGCTCTTGGGAAAGGTACTTAACAAGATCTTCCTCACTTCACCCACGTGTAAAAATGGGTACCGAACTTCGTTCGGGAAAGTGAAAGACTACCTTCTATCTGTACTTTGTATGTGTTACTGTTAAAATGAGTTGCTAATTTGAGTGCAGTGCCACATTGTGCTCGTCTGTCACAAAGCAAAACAAAAAAATTGTCTCTTAATTTACATGTATTAGTCTTCCCATCGTTTGGCCCAACTGTCACTCCAGCCATTAACTGTCAATGTGTAAACCGCTTTGAAAAGGAATATCACAGCGAGCATGTAGAAATATCCACCATATATCAGAAACTGAAAAAGAAATAGAAAAAAAAATGAAGATTTCTTATACCGACACTGCAATTATAGTATCAGTGGCGCCGAATGGTAGAGTGGTCTGAGACAGAAATGTCCTGAAAATAATTGAACAATAATCAGGTTGTTAGAATATGGGATATAGGAGAATTCTTGTACACCACCAGGATATACTTACTGTGCTTACGACAGGATAAGAAATTCAACCCCAGTGAGTGATAAATCGGGACGAGGGGGCATACATACTTCGTATTAGGTTAGGAATAGTGTTCTCGCCTCAAAAGCGCCACATCGGCTACATATAGCGGCGAGAAGCAGAACTCCAGTCTGAAGAAGGTGTCTGATAGACACCGAAACGTAAGCACAGTAAGTATATCCTAGTTGTGTACAAGAATTCTCCTATATCCTTTTTGCCATGGGTTCAATTTTTAGCATTCCTGGGTAGGCTTTGTGCTTTTGGAAAAGCACTTAACAGATCTTTTCTAACTTCAACCGAGTGTAAAAAAAAGGTACTGGACTTCGGTGGTTGAGGTACGTGCTCGGAGAGTGTTTTTTTTGTGTGGAAAAATGCTTAACAAGACTTTTCTGTCTTCACCCATGTGTAAAAATGGGTATTGGACTTCGGTGGTAGAGGTACTTGAGAGTGGTGGACTGATCTGCCCTTCAATACCGTGCCCTAGACACAGTGGATAACAACCAACTACTCCTACGGTCCAAAAAGGTTAGGGGCTTTGGGACTACCTTTTCAACAATGTATTCAGCCATAGATTTAGAATTGATTTTTGTATGTTATCACATGCAATTATCAATGCTCTTCTACAGTCTGGGTTTAAACTATGAAATGTTGAGGTGAAGTCGTAGTAAACACAACAATGATATTGAAAAGATCTAGTAAAACGGTGATAAAACGCGTACATACTTGTGCACGTATGCCTGTGTTGAGGGTGTCCCTGTCCACAACTATGGCTACTATGACGGCTTGTAAAACCAGTGCAAGGAGGTTGTTACAGCCAAAAACCAAGGCGTAGCGACCAACACTTAGTAGACGCGCGACTTGGAAACTGTGAGGAAAAATCATGCAACATAGTTTAGGAATAACTAGAGTGTAATATTAGCTGTTCCAGCAAATACGAGAACAGGTTTGCGCGTGAGTAACTCATGTTAGGGAATTAACATAAAAATTAAAATCGACGTTCAAAAACACTTCTAAAGACCTGCCAAAGAAAAAACTCTTGCACTATCATGTTAGGTTGTTAGGGTTTGACGTTTGGCAAAATTATTCCATCATTGTTCTTATATATCTACCTATGGTAAACAGTGAGATCCAAAACTACACCTTCTTGTACCTCACCATTGCATTTTTATTTCCTATTGTTACACCTGCACCTGGCACATATCCCCAATGTGTATACTAGTGTATTGGTTCAATCCATACAGAGGTGACAGGGATGGTCACAGTTCCTCTTTCTCCTAGTTGTGGATCTGTGCAGCCACTGGCTTCATATCCCTAATGTGTACATAGTGATTCACCCCTGCACACAGTGGTGCCTAATTGACCAGCTTGACAGGGGTATTCATTGCCCAGCTGGTTTGCTCTAGAATTACCAGATAAACTAGGACCACTCTACTCCTGTCAAAAAGGGGTGTAAATATTTTTTTTAAACAAACCACAAAACTGCTGCAAACTTCTAATGCGCGCTGTAGCACAATGACTCACAATATCTATCCCCATAGCAAACGTGATCGCAAACGGTCCGGAATCACAAACATCCCTACCAGAATCAAGACCTGCTTTTTCAAACAGGTAATAAGAATGAAAAGAAATACAATAATACATGTTTTTTGAAGTTATCAAATTGGAATTATATGTGTTTTAAAATAAGATATACCCGTACCTTCTAATGTTACACACAAAGTCCTAAATCTGGGGCGCAATCCTCTGGAGACAACCCAAACACTTTTTCCAGACACTGCATACGACAAGATATATTCAATTTTCAAAGTATCTGTACGATCGTTGTGACAGTGTTTCTGCTTCGTACAGAAATAATTCTTTGGTAGCGCAAACTTTGACATTTGATTCAACTAGAAGCGTCCGTGATGATGAAATTGTTTTTTTTACTGCAAGCCTTAGTTGCAATAATTTGTTTGAATATCATTATGATAAGACCCTTTAACAACCCGGCTAAAAAGGACAGGTAAAGTGCATTTACCTATCGCTTCATCTCATATATCCGCTCCTCTTCGTCCCTTCTTCATGATCATCCTGCTCCTGACAGCGTCCTACTGCCCTGACCTCGTTTCTGCCAAGTTGACAAAAAAATGTCAAAAAAAAAATTACACCAACCTCGAAAGCTTGGACATATTCTACAAACATTCCTTAGGCTGTGGTGGGCACTGGGGCATGCTATACTAAATCTATCAGCCACAACTACATAACATGTATAAAACATACGTGGAAAACACGTATTGCATGACAAGTCCGTTTTTGTAAATATCTCGACAAACTTAGAAAATGTTGAATCAGGGTTTAGTCAGTTGATTTTGTGGTCGCTTTTTTTCACAATTGAAACAAGGAGGCAGAGGAAAGAAAGTTCCACGTCACAAACACGGACAACTTTAGTGAGGGTTGACAAATGTCACTTTGTCAGAAAAACCATGTCAGAAACAGACAAGTTCAGCGAGGTTTCACAAATGTAGAATATCCATGTTACAAAGTTTGTATACAAACAGACTATATCTGTGAAGGTTGACAAATATGGAAAGTCCATGTGACAAACGGACAATTTCCATGCGGATAAGATCACATCTTATATATGTATTAGCTTATTGATTATTTGACATTTCCTATTTTGTTGTGATATGAGCTGTTTCAAAAGTCCTAAGTATACCAGCAAGCCCAAAGACAACGAAAAGCCAACGAAAGTCTTCTTACCTTCCTTTGTTTCGAATGACATCTTTCCATTTATATACATCATGCAATTTCAAAACGTTTTTCTAACGGGCAAGTAACTGTTGGTGATGGCCGTAATTTTATTCAAACCTTTGACTAGATCTATTTCCTTAAATATAACTTGATAGCTGTTATGTACATATACTTCTATAAGTTGTGTCCAAGTTTCGTTGTAGTAGGATGAAAAATGCCTACGTTACAGGGTTGAAAAGATAGTAACCCCTACGTGCCCCAGACCCGCGCCGGGTCTCTCTGGGGGCACCTTAAGCTTAATCCGGGCAATATCGAGTAAGTCACGACCTGTCATTCAAATGTCAATCAACTGTTTCTTCGGATTGCACCTGGTGGCTTTCTCACGGTGTGGATTAGGGCAAGTAACTGTTGGTGATCGAGATCTGTGTTATCCAAAACAGGGGAACAAGATTAGGGGATGCTGTTTTATATCAAAGTTACTCATGCAGGATGTTTTCGACTTATTTTTAAAAATCTTTTTACTTGGTTTCGACTTATTTTCTAAAATCTTTTTACTATAAAAAAAATCGACTTATTTTTAAAAATGTTTTTACTTGGTTTCGACCTATTTTCTAAAATCTTTTTACTATAAAAAAAATTCGACTTATTTTTAAAAATGTTTTTACTTGGTTTCGACTTATTTTTAAAAATGTTTTTACTTGGTTTCGATTTATTTTTAAAAATGTTTTTACTTGGTTTCGACTTATTTTTAAAAATGTTTTTACTTGGTTTCGACTTATTTTTAAAAATCTTTTTACTATAAAAACTTTTGACTTATTTTTAAAAATCTTTTTACTTGGTTTCGAATTATTTGCTAAAATCTTTTTACTAACTTTCGACTTATTTTCTAAAATCTTTTTACTATAAAAAAAATTCGACTTATTTTTAAAAATGTTTTTACTTGGTTTCGAGTTACTTTTGACTTATTTTTCAAATCTCTTTTACCATAAAAAAAACTTTCGACTTGTTCTTAAAAATCTTTTTACTTGGTTCCGATTTATTTTAAAAATGTTTTTACTTGGTTTCGACTTATTTTTAAAAATCTTTTTACTATAAAAAAAATTCAACTTATTTTTAAAAATGTTATTACTTGATTTCGACTTATTTTTAAAAATCTTTTTACTTGGTTTCGACTTATTTCAAAAATGTTTTTACTTGGTTTCCACTTATTTTTTAAAATCTTTTTACTATAAAAAACTTTTGACTTATTTTTTAAAATCTTTTTACCATAAAAAAAACTTTCGACTTATTTTTAAAAATCTTTTTACTTGGTTCCGATTTATTTTAAAAATGTTTTTACTTGGTTTCGACTTATGTTTAAAAATGTTTTTACTTGGTTTCGACTTATCTTTAAAAATCTTTTTACTATAAAAAAAATCGGCTTATTTTTAAAAATGTTATTACTTGATTTCGACATGTTTTTAAAAATGTTTTTACTTGGTTTCGACTTATTTTTAAAAATCTTTTTACTTGGTTTCCACTTATTTTTAAAAATATTTTTACTATAAAAAAACTTTCGACTTATTTTTTAAAATCTTTTTACTATAAAAACTTTTGACTTATTTTTAAAAATCTTTTTACTTGGTTTCGACTAATTTTCTAAAATATTTTTAATTGGTTTCGACTTATTTAAAAAAAATGTTTTTACTATAAAAAACTTTCGACTTATTTTTAAAAATCTTTTTATTTGGTTTCGACTTATTTTTAAAAATCTTTTTACTTGGTTTCGACTTATTTTTTAAAATCTTAACTATAAAAAATCTTTTTACTTGGTTTCGACTTATTTTTAAAAATCTTTTTACTCGGTTTCGACTTATTTTTAAAAATCTTTTTACTTGGTTTCGACTTATTTAAAAAAAATCTTTTTACTTGGTTTCGACTTATTTTCTAAAATATTTTTAATTGGTTTCGACATATTTTTTAAAATCTTTTTACTTACATATATGTGAATTGTGAACAAATATTCTTAACAACGTTAACTTTGTGTTCACATAACTGCTTGTGACCATCATTTTGGCAATATTTTGATGTGTTTTTAAATAACTTTCAGACAAACGGACGGCAGTCTTGAAACCGGAAGTTGAGATTTGGCCGTAATTTTATTCAAACCTTTGACTAGATCTATTTCCTTAAATATAACTTGATGGCTGTTATGTACATATACTTCTGTAAGTTGTGTCCAAGTTTCGTTGTAGTAGGATGAAAAATGCCTACGCTACGGGGTTGAAAAGATAGTAACCCCTACGTGCCCCCAGACCCGGGCCGGGTCTCTCTGGGGGCACCTTAAGCTTAATCCGGGCAATATCGAGTAAGTCACGACCTGTCATTCAAATGTCAATCAACTGTTTCTTCGGATTGCACCTGGTGGCTTTCTCACGGTGTGGATTTCCGGGGAGAAATCGCAGGAGTAACGTTTTTCACGTCTTCAAAGAAAGCTCGTGATTGGATTATTTCCACGTGATTCTCTCTTCTCTCTGGTTCTTTAAGTCTCGTATTGGCTGTCACTAGGATGTGGTGATACAGAAAACCGCCTTCGGGTTCGTCGTCAGCGGCAGATTTTCCCACATGAAGGTTGACAGGAGGATCGGAAAGGCCACATGCTCACGTAGCAAGACTCGAGCGCTGGAGAACTCTGGCAAATTGTCCGTCAACAACAACAACAAGACGAAGATGGAGGGGTACGCTGCATGCGTTATCGGCACACTGAAGGAGTGGAACTTTGTAAACCTGTGCAAAGCAGGAGAAATTCATAGAATGAATGCCTTCCTCGTGAGATGCATCTGCCGTTTCCTGAGAATATGGTGGAAGGAAAAATCCTGAACACACTAAGTGTTGTGCCGTGCCGGCCTCCCAAACAGTACAGCGCAGACATCGCTGGCCAGGCCACGTTCTTTGAATCTCCAAACAATCTCACAAGTCATCACAAGTTATCGATCCAGTTTGAAACACATACTGTCCAGAAATCTCACAAGTCATCACAAGTTATCGATCCAGTTTGAAACACATACTGTCCAGAAAGCACGACTGAGAAGCAAGGAATGATTGCCTCCACCTGGCCACCGATCCTTAACTTCTCCGGCCAGGTAAGGTAACTCAACTCAGCGCCCGCCTGCTCCTACCGTCGTCATGCCGCTGGACGATCGCCCAAACAGTGGACGCTGAGTAAGTCACATCAATCTTTATATTTTTATTATCACTTGGGGGGATTTTTCTACAAAATGATATACATGATATAAAATGATACGAGATCTCTGCCTCGAGTTTCGATCTCTGATTCGACCTTTGTTGGGAGCATCACTGTTTACCCATAATTTTGCTATTCAAAACAACGATTCCCTTCTCAAATTATGTCTTTGTCAGACATCAGACAAACTTGTACTAGTTAGCATCGCCCCAAAATTCCATTTGTGCACAACCAGTAGCTTCGATCAAAATATGAAAAACGTTACACACCCTGAACGCAAAATAAAAATTTAGTCTAGTACCATTGAATGATAGCTCGGTGTCTCTTGGTCATATTTAGATGAATTGTGGTCTCTTTTGGGCTAGGGCTTTTTATGGAAATTAGACAAATGACAAATATACCCAGAATTGAAAAATAATAAATACTAGTCCAAATGACGTCAAATGTCGTGAAAATCACAAGCGGCAGAAAAAGTGTTCATTTTCTGACCCTTGAAGATTCCTGATGTGCTTGTATGACAACTGTTGATAAGGAAAGGCCTATAGTTTTACATAGTCGTTTTCAGGTATGTTTGATTCATTAATTAATGACGCTGTTGTATTGGACAACAGAAATAGTTGTAATTGATAAAAAAGAAACTTAAAACTGCACTGAAAGCTTCTGGTTGGGTTTTCTACTAACAGGTTCTAACTGTTACTCTTGATCCACTTTAAGCTCAAAAGAAAAGGCCAAATGACAATGTATTCCACTTAGAATTTTGAAGGATCATAGTAGTAGGTGCATGTTAAAAGGCTGGCTCGTTGAAAATAATAATGTATGCAAAAATGATTTATTGTTTCCAGTACACCAAGAGATTTTATCGAACATGTCCGTGACACCTATGACTAATGGCGAGTGTACGCCACTGTATTAGCCATGATCAACAAATGTGTGTTTTCTTTTAATGTGAAAATCCGAATCAAGATTGAGAGTAAGCCAGACCGATAAGTTCCATATGATGTACTAAGACAGAATAATTGTATGTGTATCGCGAGTGACCGGCCTCCCGCCTCGTCGGTATTAGAAGTCCTAACATTGACAGTCCTTGCAGTTCCAGAGTAACCTGCCAAACCCATATAAACATATCTTGACATGAAAAGACAATGGCATGTCTAAAACAAGGGATAGAAACTGGACATTCTGCTGCGGTAAGCCAACGCATTGGTCTGTGTTTTTTTTCTGTAGCGACGTAATTTGATTCACGGTTAATTTGACGCTCTGGTCAGGTCTAACTATCGCAAGTCACTAAGTGTTCTAATATGTGTATCTAAAGGGTTAGTGCGTGACCACAACCGTTTTCCGTTTCATAGCAAAGAAATTTCAAATGTAAATGATTTAACGAACTGTCTCCTAAAATTTTGGAACTGTCAGAACGCAGCTGCCTGTTTCAATGACAGGAAATTAAGTCGTAGCTTACTGTAAACATGTATGTCACCTAGTCTGCCCCAGTCCCCACCACAGCTTAAGGAATGCTTGTAGAATATGTCCAAGCTATCATGAATTCAAGATTGGTCTGATTTATTTTTACATGTCAACTTAGCAGAAACGAGGTCGGGGCTGTAGGATGATGTCAGGAGCAGGATTATCATGAAGAAGGGACGACGAGGAGCGGATATGAGATGAAGCGATAGGTAAATGCACTTGACCCGTTCTTTTTGGCAGAGTTGTTGAAGGGTCTTATCATAAAGAAAAGGAAAAGAACAATTTCATCATCACGGACGCTTCTAGTTGAATCAAATGTCAAAGTTTGCTCCACCAAAGAATTATTTCTGTACGAAGCAGAAACACTGTCATAAAGACCGTACAGATGCTTTGAAAATGAAATATATCTTGTCGTATGCAGTGTCTGGAAAACA
This sequence comes from Branchiostoma floridae, assembly GCF_000003815.2. NCBI lineage: Eukaryota > Metazoa > Chordata > Leptocardii > Amphioxiformes > Branchiostomatidae > Branchiostoma > Branchiostoma floridae. The sequence continues at coordinate 8,434,335 of NC_049994.1, read as the reverse complement.
GTCATCAGAGGATTGCGTCCCAGATTTAGGACATTGTGTGTAACATTAGAAGATATATCCTATTTTAAAACAGATATAGTTTCAATTTGATAACTTCAAAAAACGTGTATTACTAGTATTATATTTCTTATCATTCTTCTTCTTCTTCTTATATCTCTTATCATTTTTATTCTCCTGATTCTTATTAAAAAAACAAATCATTTTGGAATAGTTTGAATATTTCGATCGGCTAGAGCGTTCAGGTTGATATGTGTGTGTGTGTGTGTGTGTCTCGACCTTTGCACAGGTCGGGCTAGAGCGATCCACACAGCTCCTACCACCGCAAGGGATGTTGCTGATGCCTAGCACTGGACGACGAGCTGTATCACTGAAGGGAACGACGTCCGTGTGCAAATTGCAACGATGGGACCGAAGGTGGGGGCCGTGCAAAACCCGGAACAACGTCGCCCTACAGAACAAGGCCATGAGAAGGAAGTGCCAGACCGGAGCAGAGCCGCGTACAGCCAAGCGATTGCACTGCTACAACTATCGAAAAAATGACACCAGTTAGAGAATTCATGGACTGACGTTCACGTGTTGTCTGCGTTATTTGACTTATACGAATATGTATTGTCTATTCTATCATGTGTATCAAAGAATATACATTCAAGTAGTGTAATTGACTCAGACGAAGACGGGCAAAATCAAACTAAGGGTGGATTTTCGAATGAAAACGATACAAACGTACGTAAGGTCTCATTGATGAGTTTTTAACTGCATTGGAAATAATGCAGAGATACGTGTTTTACATGGTGGCGTACATAATGCACATACTTGAAATATATTTATACCATTCTTTCTTTGTTGCACTTATTTACCATTTATCATGTAAACAAATTCACGACAATTGCAATAGCTAATCATTCAGTCTTTTTTATGACCGAATATGCAGTTAGCACGCACCGGAGCGGGCACTTTTTAGCTACGACCGTACAACTCAGAAGACAGAACCCAGAACTGTGTGCCTCCGACCCAGACAGCCATCGAACATTGCCTGTTAACTTCTTTAGGTAGAAAGAAACTTTCACCAATATCACTGCTAAAAATACACCTCAGTGCAGCCGTTTACGTTTTTGGGCCGGAATTCGGAATAATACATCAACGGAACCTTAGAGTTATTGTGTATGCAATCTGAATTGAAAAAAAGCTTTTCAGTCCGTCACTTGCAACAAGATACAGCGCAACGGTTGCCGTATGTACTAGTTTATATTGTTGTGTCATGATTGGTATTCTAAGACGGTTATTTGTTTGATGATACATACTGTAACAGACCGAGATAAAGTACTAGTAACCAATGTTGTGTGATGTAGCGGACAGCTGTGTAGCTGTCTGTCAGGTAAGACAGAATATAGATTTATTTCTGTGGCAATTCAGGAGAGCAACAAACCGAAGTGACATAGCATTACGATGTCTCAGTCAGTCTACATTCAAAGTCTCCCGTGCCCAGTTTACGGGAATCCCTATCTTTGTGTCATTTCTTTATCGTTAGCGTGGTCGTCTTCAAATCAGCATCCAAAAGAATTCGTTACATGTCCAAGCATACCATTGATTATTACAGAAAGGAAAGCGTTGTCAGAAACATCGGTAAACAGGTATTTCAATTCTGAATCATTTACCATATCGAAATCTACCTTGTTGAATTCCAAAACGCCCCTGTCAATGCAAATCATTCCATATTGTAAGCAAAACTTCATGTACAAAAATTAACAGCTATGACTCATATAACATTTTAATCTCATACAAAACCACTATCCCACCATAACACTGACTGACCATCATTGTTGTGTGGCTCTCGCCCCTACATGTCTTTCCGACAAGTCCATGACAACAAGTTCACAACATTCCACATCATCGTTAACACATCAAAATCGAATACAAAAACCACCACCACATTGTTGTTGTTTTGTTGACCTTGTTTAAAACAGACTAATCATCTGTTGTGCGGCTGTCGTCCCTACATGTCTTTCCGACAAGTCCGTCACAGCAAGTTCACATATTCCACAGCATCGTTAACACATCAAAATTGCATATAAAACCACCATCCCATGGCCATTGTTGTTGTTTTTTTGTTGTCCTTCTTGAAAACCGACTAATCATCTGTTGTGCGGCTGTCGTCCCTACATGTCTTACCGACAAGTCCGTGACAACAAGTTCACAACATTCCACAGCATCGTTAACACATCAAAATCGCATACAAAACTAGTCATCCATTGTTGTGCGCCACAGCATCGTTAACACATCAAAATCGCATACAAAACCACCAGCCCATTGTTGTTTTGTTGTCCTAATTAAAGACTAATCATCTGTTGTGCGGCTGTCGTCCCTACATGTTTTTCCGACAAGTCCGTCACAACAAGTTCACAATATTCCACAGCATCGTTAACACATCAAAATCGCATAAATCCACCATCACATTATTGTTGTTTTGTTGTCCTTGTTTAAAACAGACTAATCATCTGTTGTGCGGCTGTCGTCCCTACATGTCTTTCCGACAAGTCCGTGACAACAAGTTCACATCATCGTTAACACATCAAAATCGCATAAAAACCACCATCACATTGTTGTTGTTTTGTTGACCTTGTTTAAAACTAGCCATCCATTGTTGTGCGCCACAGCATCGTTAACACATCAAAATCGCATACAAAACCACCAGCCCATTGTTGTTTTGTTGTCCTAATTAAAAGACTAATCATCTGTTGTGCGGCTGTCGTTCCTACATGTCTTTCCGACAAGTCCGTCACAGCAAGTTCACATATTCCACAGTATCGTTAACACATCAAAATCGCATATAAAACCACCATCCCATGGCCATTGTTGTTGTTGATTTGTTGTCCTTGTTTAATACAAACTAATCATCTGTTGTGCGGCTGTCGTCCCTACATGTCTTTCCGACAAGTCCGTCACAACAAGTTCACATATTCCACAGTATCGTTAACACATCAAAATCGCATATAAAACCACCATCCCATGGCCATTGTTGTTGTTGATTTGTTGTCCTTGTTTAATACAGACTAATCATCTGTTGTGCGGCTGTCGTCCCTACATGTCTTTCCGACAAGTCCGTGACAACAAGTTCACAATATTCCACAGCATCGTTAACACATTAAAATCGCATATAAAACCACCATCCCATGGCCATTGTTGTTGTTGTTGTTTCGTTGTCCTTGTTTAAAACAGACTAATCATCTGTTGCGCGGCTGTCGTCCCTACATGTCTTTCCGACAAGTCCGTGACAACAAGTTCACAATATTCCACAGCACCGTTAACACATCAAAATCGCATTAGAAACTACCATCTCATTGTTGTTGTTTTGTTGTCCTTGTTACAAACAAACTGTGAAACTGTGGTCCCAATATCTGCCGACAAGACCGCAACAACAAGCTCAAAACATAACCACAGCTTCCTCAAGATGCCTCACGCCCAGCATGCCCCACACCAAACATGGCGACACCTTTCCCAACATGGCAAAAACTTTCCCGGCATGCCTCACTCCCAGCATGCCTCACTCCCAGCATGCCTCACTCCCAGCATGCCTCACTCCCTTGACATCATCCAACATGGCGGCGCCCTATAATACAACATGGCGGCGCCCTACTCCGCTAACGAAAACAAAACAGGTTGTGCTATCGCAAACCTGTAATTACGATGCATCGTAAAGTTTTGTATGTGTTCATTGACTCCGAGTACGAAGTCTGTGTTTTAAGTGTGTGTGTTTTAGTGTTGGTGTCAATCGGACTAAACTTTCAGTTGAGTGATAGAAATTAAATGGGATGATGACCAGGAAGGTTAGACTTGCAAAGGTGGGAAGAAGCACATTTTAGAGGTGGTAGAACTATTCAACAATCAGACATGACAGTGCAGTCCAGGTCATGGATTTAATGTAAGAACCTGCTAATTCACAGGTATGCATTGCATTTGGCCTGTTTGTCTAGTATGATGTATGTTTTTGTAGTTATATGTCTGCGACATGTAATAGTGAAACGTGCATTACATATTTTTCTGTGTAAGGAAATACAAATCTAAAGCATGATACCTTGCTACTGTTATAAGCATGTAGTAGGATGTTTTGAAAAGGATGCCGCAGCCATAGCAGACCCAGATGTTGTTTGTCGTTGCCATAGCGACCAACAAAATGGCTTCCACCGCTGACATCACTCCAAGCGTCAGTTCACCAAAGACGGACCAGTTCAACTTCATGTAACCGACGGAAAACGAAACCAACGCTCCTACATGAAAAATAGAAAAAATCTCATTATTGTTGTTATAATACGTAATTAATAACTTGGACATATATATGCATTGCCATTGGCTATTAGAAATAGTTTTGCAATGATTTTCTGATCCTCGTATCAATCAATTAATCAATCAATCAATCAATCAGTACGACTAATTTGTGTCAAGTCAGTGTTTGAAAGAATAATCATATGGGAACATATAAGATACATGTTTGAGTAAACAAATAAAACACAAAAGGACATATGGATGTGACTTTTGTTTGTTTATCATGCATGCAGAGATTCTACAATGGCAAATAAGAAAAGGGACAAGTTGAGATGATTTCTGACCTAGTAAAGTTGTAAGTGCCTCGGCAATGCCGTTGTAGAGACCGCCGTTTGAAGATGCCGGTTCAATGGCATACCACAGGTTTTGAACGTTTGTTACTTCAAGGTTGTTTCCACATGTGGCAAGAGCCCACCAGAGCGACCAAACAATAAGTTTTCTATCACTGTAACACGTTTTCAAGTCTTGGAAAAACTGCTTAAATCGTGAGGTAAAAGGTCGGGCTGATCCAACAATTTCGTCATCGTTTTTAGCACATGCGCAATGAGTGTCCTCCAAAGTATCCCGGATGTCCGGCGCCATTTTGTGGTCTCCGCTTTCAATATTGCATCTCTCCTCTGTTCCAGGATTTCTAGTTGTGTCAAAAACTTGTTTTCTGTGCGACTCTTGGTTTCCGTCAAACAGATACGAATCAGGTGTTCCCATGTTGACGCCACGTTCATCGTATCCCCTGCAAGGTTCTGTTTGTGACTCAGTTGTATCATGTTCAACTAACGGCCTTTGCGACATCAGTGACTTTTTAGACAGGGGCAAAAATATGCTGATCAGAAAAGATAAAGACACACTACCAAGAGTGATGTAGTTCAGTAAAAGGTAGTCATTTTTATCAAAAGTGATCACGAGTTGAGATATAGACGAGGCCAGAAACTGCCCAAACAAGGTAGTTGACCTGAAAAAAAAAGAATTGTGAATTAGAAAATTGTCTCTAAACATTCTAATGATAACTCTAAAACGATATTGTTTATGGTTCTCTAAGATATAATTTATCAAGTTATAAATAGAGCATTGTGCACTTTAAAACAAGCGGCTTGTGGTTTATGCCTGAGGTTGTATTCAATTTTAGACCATGTTGATTTGATTATATGGATGAAAGCGCGCGTATCAACTATACTGTAAATCGTCAAAATCAGCTGCAAAATGAGCAAATATATACACACCCCAGTATGCAAAAATGCTATCGGAAAACGTATCCTAATGTCTTGGAATGCCAACGACAATTCCAATGTCAAAGAAGGTAATGGGACAGAACAAAAGTGGAGAATACATATCAACTTGAAAGATCATCTGTGTTGGTAGAAGTTATTCTTGAACAAGTTTAACTATAATATCGTTTTTTGTTGGATATTAACGTAATACAATTAAACTAGTTCGATAATATATATTTTGTTCGGTATACTACACTTTATGTGACTACGTTACTTTGTGGACTATTCATTGCCAAAATTTTATTTCACTCGCACGCTTGCATCGGTTTGAGGGGTCCCAGAAGATGTTGTCCATATAATCAAATTGACATAATGTTTGAGGAAAAATAAAATTGTGTTAACCAACCTGACATATCCAGTTGCCTTTTTATACTGATCCTCCTCCACAATAACGTATATGTATGAGAAATACACAGTTTCTGTAGCAGTAGCCAGGCCATACACGACTTGAGCGATCTGCATGACCTCTAACCTTTCACCCCACAGCCACAACACAGAGGTCGCCACGTAACTCGCCCCTCCCACCACCAGGACCGGTTTGTATCGTACAAAGTCCGAAATCAGCAACACCAACAACAGAAACCCCATCCAAGAGTAACTCAAGAGAGGATAGATTTCGTTGTCGACTTCTTCAGCTGTATAATTCTTCAGGTCGCTCCTTAGGAAGGGTGTTAAGAAGGGCACAGCGGGACGCATGTCTTTGAAGAAACCGTACATGCACAGAAGTGCAAGGGTAGCTGCAATAGTCTTCTCTGCCATCATGAGAACAAAGTCTATATGCTTGTTTGTTACCACGTAACCAGTTACGTTGAAAATGAATAATGAGTAACGTTACAGTTTGGTATGGACCTTCCGTCGACTCGCTTCTGAGACTGACCTTTGCTCCTTTTGGAACATGCCATTCTGACAAAAGGGGTTCATGTATTTGTCTTCATCGTAGTAAGAAATTTACACGTTATTTTAATGTAAACGCTTAACAACAAGTTATCGGACAGTTCTTTGATTCTTCTCCATTTGAGATGACCCGAAGCGTAACGCGAACGGAACTGTGGCACTGGAAACGCGTCAAAGGCGAGGGCAGTCGATATCGGCCCCCGTCTCTACTGAAGGGATGATCGAGGGATCTATTTGTACATGTTATCAGTTGAACTCTTCTTAAGAAATAAAGTTTCTTCTTTGTCCTAATTCCTTTTCTCCATGTGTCCCCTCTTTCCGTAACAATACATCCAATGGTAGTCATCCAAACGGTTGATAGATTGTAATCACAGAGTAAAGAGATAAGAGTTGTTGACTACCTGAATATGTTGGTAGACCGTGGGCAATTGATGATATGCATTTTGAAATCAGCTATAGATATGGTTAACACGACCTTACTCAATACACATTGTAATCTTCAAAGATCTATGCCATTATTTGCAACTTTAGGTAGGCCATCTAACTAGGTAACGACTAGGTTAAAAAACGTAAACGCTTATTGGACCATTTACCATTTAATGCTCGTACTTTGTCGAGGCAATTGTTGCTCTCTCACGGTCGTCATGAATATAAACATTTCATCAAGATAGGGCGAAAGCCCGACAATACGCACAATCGGTATTTCAGAAAGTTCATTACTATCAGCAATCAACTATAATCCGTAACTGGATTTCACAGAAAGTTTAATCTAATAATTCCATAACATGACCTTGGCGTCTGTGTGGTCCATTCAAAACAAATGGCGATGGCAATGACAGAATCTAATGCTTTTCTTAGTCGACAAAATTAAACGATTTGAAAGAAAGTAGCCTCACTGATTGCTAGACCTGATGAGATTTTGGGTTGACGTTTTACTTATTACCTACAAATCATTTCCCACGGGAAAGCTTGACTCGCTTGACCATATAAAACAGTGGACGGTCGTGGTCAAAGCCAGTTGACAGCTAACCCTGGTACTTAACGCGAAGAGTCAAGGCAACTGGACTCAGAATACACCAGACGCAAGTGTGGTATCCTTAAGGTAAGCTAAAGCTAAGGGCACAACCCGCCATATGTGCATTTTCCCGTACGTTTTTTTTTTTTGGGGGGGGGGGGGAGGCCACGTCCGCCACGTATTTCTGAAAAAAGTGGGGGGCGACTGGCAAGAGCAGGGAGGGAGTACGTCAACGCACGGCACACAAAGTTTTGCACGTAAAGTTTTTTCTACGGAGTGTCTGCGTGCTCCAAAATCTATCGTTTTCCCTACGAGTTCGTACGGAGGCGGTACTTACCACGTACGGATCCAAAAAAGATTGCCCACGTTTTGGCACGTTTACAGCACGTATTTGCACGTACAACGGGTTGCGCCCTTAGCTTTAACGTCCTTAGAGCTTACATCTTTTAGAATGCATTTAAATCAATTTTCTCCGTTTTCATCGAACATTTTCTCACACAAAATGATTGTCCTTTTTTTTCTATTCTATCATTTAAAAAGTTGGCAGAAGTCTTCAGCCATGCGGTCCTTACTTCTCCTCATGTTGGTTACCATCGTTGTGGTGAGCTTCTCCGACGCGGGTTGGTTCGCGAAATCGAAGAAAACAGCAGAATGCAGACGCAGGTAAACCATTTCTAAAATAATAGACGTGTATATGTATAGTTTAGATAAAGTATTGGCTAGGCGTATAGGGTTTAAACAACTGAAAATCAGCGCTTTCTGAATGCATTGACCTGTTTATTGACATCTTACAGCTGCATAGTGGGGTATGTGTGGCGCAACGGCTAGAGCGTCGGAGTCGGAATCAGTAAGTCCCGAGTTCGATACTCGCCATGCCCCGACCTTGTGCCCTTGGGAAAGGCACTTTACACAATATGCCCACCATGACGGTGGAGTGACGCCCACCGAGCCTCACGGCTAATCTGTCTAAAAGGGTGCCAAAAACACCTACGGATCTGGTACGCCAGTGTGCCAGCATCTACACATTTGCCACTAAGATCTGTAAATCTAATTCTTACAGTTGTATTCGCCAATGTAACGATGCCGACGACGATCAAGACAATGACAATCAGCGACCACAGACGTAAGTAAACTTTACAACTCTATCGTAAATGATGAAAATGCATTTGACGAGTTTATCAAAAAGTATGAAAATTTAGGTTCAGCTCATCATATCGCCGGTACTTATTCGTGAGTAGTATGAACTCATCATATCGCTTGCACTTATTCGTGAGTCGTATGTTATGAGTTGTTTTTTTATTCATTAAAATTATGATGTTGATTCCTTGATCTGGTTGTGAATTCCCTCTATTTTTTGTTGTGTTTTTGGTGAGCAGCAACGGTGGAAACGATGGGAAGAAGTGCAGAGGGTATGTCAAACAATATAACATGTAACACATTTTTAACACAATAACCATAACCAGGTTAACAAAGTTTAACAAGTGTAATGAAAGAGTTAGGACTGGTGGCGTAGAAAATGATAACAGACGCACAAGATCTGCCGTGAAACGATCTTTATTCTTCTCTGTCACATCATGACTGTCTCTGTGTGCCCTCTCTTCCTCCACTGACTCCAGAACTCTGGTGTTCCTTCTTTTTATCTCCTAGCTGGGTGCTGACTAAACAAAACAAATTCTTACCACATGTACTTGACAGGTCATTAATTAGCTGTGATCTGGACCCTTTGTTCTTCCTTATCTCATCTACTCGTCAGCAAAATACAAGATCTTTATCAGCTACTGTTGATTTCTAAGAAACCTACCCAAGAATCATTTTACACAGATGTTGTCAATATGGGCTCTATTACACAAGTACAACAAAGACTAGCGAAAGATACACGGAGACTGACTATATTATTTTGCTACATACCGTGTCATACGTAATAGGGTGAAAATTCACTGTATTTCTTAGTATTTTGTGTGATACTTGTGTCATTTATCAAAGATTTTGCAATTGAATTTGACAATTGTTTCAAGAGACAAATTAACCACCAAATACTGCATGACCGTGGTCTATAGGGTTAAATAAATAGAATAGGGTTTAAGATGGTTTAGGGTTGAACATTTACTATAAAATTATGTAAACGTTTTGAAAAACCGCAATGTCATATAAGGGACTTGTTGCTGTAGTTCGGTGATTTTTCTTTCGTACTTTTATTGGTTTACCTAATAATATCAACTTCCATTATTCCACTTGATGCAATATTACCGCCACATAAATAAGGTATTTAAGGAATTTAAAGTGATTTAAAGACATGTAAAAATGCAGCAAAAGTAATTCTGAGGTATATACACTTCAGTTGTTTAGGCGTTCAAGACAATCTTTAGATGACCTCATTGACAATGTTTTTATTTATGTGGCGGTATGATGGCACCTTGCGGAATTATTAGAGTTGATATTAACCATATTCACAGTTGGTTATCAAATCGCAAATGCCGTGACAAGCAAGATACGGATGTTGAGGAGCAACAGCCAGCAGAGATGTAAGTATATATTTGTACTTTTACAAGTTCATTTTTGTTGGTGTTTGCTATTTGTATATGTACAGAAACAATGTTTGTTCCATCAATATCAATACTTAAGGTGCACTCTCACTGCACTCGCGTGAAGCTTGCGTCACTGCAGGGTCCATTTATAGCGTCACTGTTTTGTTATTTTCTCCGATTTTGATAATTTAAATATTGCGTAATATGTAAATGTATGACTTAAAAGACGACAAAATACACAAAACATAATTATAAGAAAATTCTTTATCTCTAAAATTTATTGAGTATTTTTCGAACCCCGCAGTGACACAAGCGTGACGCAAGTGCAGTGAGAGTGTACCTTAACGTATTGATCGCCCGATGATGATGTTGTTGCTACGCGGTATACTTACAACCGTACGCGCGTTAAGCATATGGCTTTAACGTACGTCCTGGTTGTCAAGTTTGATCAACACTCGTCCGGAGGGTCCTTCATCTTATCGATGGAACTCCAACGTACTCGAGGTGTAGCTCTCTTCAAATGCATACGGTGGTATCTCACTACACCTGAGGTACTGGTGCGGCACTTTGGGGCTGTTCACTGCGGCACAGTTGGCTATTTTTTTGACGATTTAAAAAAAATAACTTATATATTGCGTAATACGTAAAAGTATGACTTAGAAGACAGCAAAATACACAAAAAGTAAGAAAATTCACTCCTTATCTCTGAAATTTGTTCAGTGCTCTTTCGAACCCCACAGTACCGCACCGGTGCCCCAAGTGCAGTGAGATACCACCTATACCGTACTAGAGAGCACCAATGATTGTTCAAAGCTAATGAAGTGCGAAGTGACTAATTCGTGTTATTATGACTAATAAGTGCATTTCGCAAGGTGACGACATTCATTCGGATGTGGTAGGGATTCGTAGTCTCCAATGAGACGTGATTGTTTGACACTTTAATTACTCATGATACGCTCAAATCGGCCTGCATGCCGCTTTTCATGCATCAGCTGAATAAAAAATTAGAAGAAAATTAGATGTAGATTTAGATTTATTGAAATTGCAGACAATGCATAGAAGAATTTGGCCGAGTAGATAGGGACACATAAGCTGCCATGGGATTTCAGTCAGTCTTTTGCAACCTGTCCAGCTATCATCGCCGGCCGGTCAGTTCACTCCTAGGCCAATTCACTCCTACTTTTAGGCTTTTATTCCCAACTTGGAAAAGTCCCCTATCACTATTCGGCCAGGTCGGAGTCTGGATGGGACTGAAGGATTTGAACCCACGATGTTTAGAGTCACCGATACCCATGCTAGAAACAGGTTTTGGCTTAGCTCCAAGCAGATAGTGAGGTGACTTGTATCACAGCTGTTTGAGGAACCCCGAGTTTTTTTAACATGATAATTAGTTTTATTTATGTCTGCTTAGGATATCATGGAGATGTGAAGCGTAAGTATAATTGTAAGAAGTTGAGGTACATTTAACGGTAATGCTTAACGGGCATGGATGTCTCACATACTGTACTGCTGTTTTGAGTGACATGGTGATTAAAATGCCATTAGGTCCTCTCATCTTAGATGGGTTGGGTGTCAGAAGTTTTATGGGCGATACAGATGTTCTGATTTCGTTACGATAAGGGACAGTTGTTATGTGTCTCTGTCTGTGCACAAGATTACTCAAAAACGGCTGGATGGATTGGTTTCATACTTGTTGTGTTGGTGGGGTGTGATGAAAGCTCGAATCGATGAGATTTTGGGCGCCGTATCTGTCGTTATAACCGATGTAATAATATCAGAAATCACCCCTATATCTGTGATATATTGGAACAGGCATCGTGCTTTAAGTGTTTGTTAATGGGCTTAGCTCCAAGCAGATAGTGAGGTGATTTGTATGACAGCTGTTTGGGGAACCCCGAGTTTTTTTTTAATATGATAATTAGTTTTATTTATGTCTGCTTAGGATATCATGGAGATGTGAAGCGTAAGTATAATTGTAAGAAGTTGAGGTACATTTAACGGTAATGCTTAACAGGTATGGATGTCTCACATACTGTACTGCTGATTTGAGTGACATGGTGATTAAAATGCCATTAGGTCCTCTCATCATAGATGGGTTGGGTGTCAGAAGTTTTATGGGCGATACAGATGTTCTGATTTCGTTACCATAAGGGAAGTTGTTAGTTGTCTCTTTCGTAGCCAATGGTACTTGTTTTTTAGCAGACGGGGTTGGCGCCAAGTATTCATCTTACAGTTGGTGTAGGGCTATCAGAGGAAAGTGTGCATCTCGTTTTTGTACCGTGTGAACAGCTGATATTATGACATATTGGTGGAAAATCAAATCACCATCTGACTAAAGTTGGCCACATCCCTTCTTCTTTCTGAGTTTCCCAACTTCCTCCCACCACACAGCTCTGAGGCACATAGTCGAACCTCAATAATGCTGACAACCTTACACAGTTTAAAAGCCAAACATCAAGCTTAAGGAACACCACGCTACCATATGCCGTCGACCTCTTAAACGCACATTACACAATTAAGTGTCATATTTTAATAATTACTAATCAGATGGACATCCTCTGTGTCATTAAATAAATACACCACTACTTTCCCATAACATTTATAACCATTACTCTCAAATACAACCGACTATAAACATACATACCATCCACAAAAAAAGCAATAAATATTTCATGGAGGTATGAGGTCCCCGAACTCTAGTTTGTTTATATTTCTCTCATGTTGTGTGTATTAGTGAGGAAACCGGAGAAGAGGACGAGAACTGCAAAGGGTAATGTAACATTTGTACTATAGTAGCATATATGATATTTCTGTAGCAAATGTACTATGATTATAGTAGCCTGGGTACCATCCGAAAAATAGTTCGCTCCTGCGTTATACCGCTGTGATATTATCTACGATCTTCGGGCGTATCGATCGAAGATCGGCCATATTTGATATCGACAGAGGGTTGCGCGTATTTTCACTTGAAAACCGTCCCTGTCACATATATGCCATACTTTGCACCTTGTACAATTGTTGTGTAATAAAGTTATTATCATAAAGCCGGCTTTACAATTCATGCGGACGCCGGCACAATTTGTAGCTCGGTCAGAGTTCGCCGAATTTCAACATCGCCCGAGTATCGGCTGTATTTTTCGCTGAAAATCTGCCCCCTTTACAAATGGACGGAGCCCGTCCGACGTCCGTCCAAGACAACTGATTATAATTTGTTGAAGAGATTGTACTATGTCTTGAACGTGGACGAAGTCAGAACTGACTAACCTTGTAAAAAGCCAATATTTTTGTCAAATGTAATTTCTGAGTTGCGGGATATATGTAGGACATGAGTGGAGGGGACGAGCACACTGAAAACAATAATATCAACAGGAATGTTGTGATACACCAATCCGAAAACTACCACAATAGGCCACAAAGTGAACAGACCAGTCTTATTCAACATAATACAATAATTTAGACAAAGCTGAAATCGGGCAAACCTCGGGCGAACCTTGGGCGAACCTCAAGCGAAGGCCGGTAAAGGCCGACCGACTTACAGACTGGAAGCCTTCAGACATGAAGAATATATGAACTCACACATCCAAACCCATAGCAAAAAATAAATAGGAAGTATTGTCTTCGTGTCCAATTGCCTTACATTATAAAAGGTACGCAGCTTTCTTAAGTTCATACAGTAGTCTTTATGTATCTTATTTTTCGGAACAAACTGTTTACTAAAGATGAAAGCCCAAAACAAAGGCACGTGTTCAACACAGGTGTTAATTAAAATTCTGACGAAGTCCTCCCGAGCTCCCAGCGACACCAGCACAACGCTCGCCCAAAGCACGCCAAACTTGTTAAAAGTCGGACGGAATATCGTCCGGTTATTGCAGGAAGCCCGAACGAGTCTGGCGCGAGGCAGAAGAGTTCGGTCAAACTCCGACCGAAAAAGAGAGAGTCAAAAACCGTCGGGTTGCCGGCCGAGTATTGGCCAAGTCTTGGCCATTGCCCGGACAAGCTCCGGTCGAGCTACATGCAACCCATTGACGAGCTCTCCGAGCTCAACGCTCGCCGCCGAGGCCTCGCTGAAATTAAGCGCAGGCCGAGCTGCCCCGCAAACGCCGGCGGAGCTGCTAAAAATCGGTCGAGGCCCGCATAATCGCCCAAACGCCGGTCACACTCCGGCCGAAAATGTCCATTTGGAGCTCGCCAACAACTCGGCCGAGCTAAATTCTTGATTTGTAAAGGGGGCTTAAGCGAGGCTCGGGCGATTGCCACAGAATCTTCGTCCGATCGATTTTCGCCAAATGTGACAGGGGTATTAAGTATACTCTATGTACGGTCGTTTGTCGCCCTGACATCTATCATATACACTATATACAGTAGCTTCTCTGCTGTTCAGAAGCGAACATAGGAGCGAACTACTACCTGGATAGTACACAGGCTACTATAATAGTATATGGAGACTACGAAAATCTCACGCTTCCTTGAAATACTGTTTTACGGTAGAAGTTTCTGACCTGAGGATTTACGAGGGTGAGTCAGAAAGTAATGCAAGTGGTTTCATAACAGACTCATTTTTTGATCGAATGAGTTGATATTTGGCACAAAAATAGAGAAATATCTACTCTTGAGATTGAAATATCTAAATTTGTTGCTCATTTTTTTATGAGTGACTGAGCTGCTTTCAAGATGACCACACCCCTGGTATCCCGTCAGAAGAAAAGTGAGGTCCAATTAACGTACAATTAAGGATTTCCCTTAACCAATTTTTGCTATTGTAGGAGACTGAGCCTGCACATGTAATAAGCTGCATTTCTCTATAGTCCACATGCTTATCTTTAACCCTAAAATCCGATCAGTTTTTCTTTTTTCGTTGCTGGTGTAGAGTGAGGTATACGCGGTTGTCAGGGTCATGAGATTTGCGGTGTTATGATGAAAAGTTTCTGTAGCCTTCTTTCCTATTAACAAAGAGAATTAAAACTTAGCACCCTTTTTGGCCTTTAAACAGTTAATAACTGTGTTAATTTTAGTTTCTTTTGGCTAATGGAAAAGTAGTCTTTTAACCTACAACTCACGAATTCGTGTATAAATCCAATAGCTCTATAACACAACTTACTTTATCCTAGCTGCTGTAAATAAAGAAGCAATTAGAGTTCAGAAATGAAAATTGGCACGCAGCCTATAGAGACATTTGCTATCATACATGTGTAATTTCAACCTCCTACAGTGATTTTCAGTGGGTCAGATTTAGAGGAATTGATAGTCTGACAAGCTACCAAGGATTTGCTCATCTTGAAATCAACTCAGTTGCTCATAAAATGATAACGACCAAATTTTAAAAAGTCAATCTCAAGAGGACAGATACCTCTACTTTTGTGCCAAATTTCAACTCAAATGATTAAAAAACGAGTCTGTTATGAAACCACTTGCATTACTTTCTGACTTACCCTCGTAGTTTTACATTTTTGTTGTCCTTTTAAAGTTTGGTGGTCATGCCATAAAGTAGTTAAAGAGATAGTCTCAAAAATTTGTTTTAAAAACTGCACAATTTAGCTGGGATGTTTATAGTTTCCACACTATTGTACCAATTGTCGTAAAACTTAGGAGAATGTATAGCAGATATTGACTGACAAAGTCACGGGAGGAATTTTTCCGTAGATCAAAAATGTTCAAATGGCACTTCAAAATTTACGCCTGGGGTCCAAATGGAGTGTTTGAGGGTTGACACACTTGTTCTTACCAAACCTTATAGTTGGATCAAAACCATGTTTAAAAAGGAATGCAGACGCAACAACGCCGAAGACAAGAAAGGTGGTGGTAAGAAAAAAGTGTAAGTACATATTGCCTTTGTCCTAGCTTTAACAGTATAACAGCCGTATCAAAAAAAGTAATAAAGATTCCAATATACTTTATATATATTTTAGCATTAAAAGAATGACTTGTGGGCTTAGTCCCTTTTTGTCCTTTTTTTTTCAAATATCTCAAACCATATGACACAAACTGTGAATTTACCGTGCTAGGGGTGGGTACCGGTACAGAAAATTCAGGTACAGGTACGGTCCAGGTCCAGATCCGGACCTGAACCTGGACCTTATCATCTGTGAAAACTCGTGAATGGGCGATACTAAAAACAATGGTCCATGCTACAAATGAATCTGTTTGGTGGAGTATCCGACGTCCATTAGCGTTTTAACATCCTACCCTCATGTAGACAATATTAACTGCCTCTGCTGTAGACCATGTTTGACTGTAGAAACTTGGTAGAAATAACTATCAACTCTGCTCTACTTCGCCTTTGTTATTGCAGAAACTTGGTAGAAATAACTATCAACTCTGCTCTACTTCGCCCTTCTTATTGTAGAAACTGGGTAGAAATGACTATCAACTCTAAACTCTAAACTCTGCTTTACTTTGCCCTTATTGTTGTAGAAACTTGGTAGAAATGACTATCAACTCTGCTCTACTTCGCCCTTCTTATTGTTGAAACTTGGAAGAAATAACTATCAGCTCTGCTCTACTTCGCCCTTCTTATTATTCCTGACAATGAAAAATCAATCCTACTATTAAAATCAAAGAACCCACACATTATAAAAGAAGTGGGTAAATTCGTCTTCCACTGCCTAAAGAGAAGACACCCAACAAAACCAGTATAATGTACACTAGCATAGCATCTAGTCATAGAATGTAGTTCCTAGCACCTTTGTATTTTCCTTATTTTACATGTTGTTTGTACCTGCAATTAGCCCTCGGGCAAGAACTTGCAATAAACATATCATTGTAGAAACTTGGAAGAAATGACTATCAACTCTGCTCTACTTCGCCCTTCTTGTTGTAGAAACTTGGAAGAAATGACTATCAACTCTGCTCTACTTCGCCCTTCTTATTGTAGAAACTTGGAAGAAATGACTATCAACCCTGCTCTACTTCGCCCTTCTTATTGTAGAAACTTGGAAGAAATGACTATCAACTCTGCTCTACTTCGCCCTTGTTATTTTCTTGGACCTGTTAGCCCCCCAAACAGGTGAACCAGTATAACATGTTCATTTTCGAATCGGTCCGACATCCGGTTCACTGATTTTTTCAGGTCCGGTTTATCCGGACCGGTCCAACAAGAAAAAAAAAGGTTTTGTACCCGAACCCAGCCATATACCGCGCATTTCCATTATTTATTTGTGATCTCAGTAACCTCCGTGTTATTTCTACCAAATCTGACAGATCCCTTTGGGGCAAACGCAGCTAAAGAGAGACACACCGACACATCAACGAATACAAGATACCAGCTGCCTGCTACCAATGCTACATTGTAGAAAAAGCGTATTATGTTTTCCTTCTGGAAATCAAATAAGACGATACATTGAAGATAACAAACGCTTTTAGAATCTTTGTAACACGGATTTTCTCGTACAAATGAAATATAGAATGAAGACCTTTAATGCACATTTTTGGCCCCACAGGGCTAAGTACAGGTCACATGGTAACAATCATGTACATGTAACAATGGAAACAATAGTATACTTTTGTATGTGCATAGAGTCCATTCCAAGACACCATGAGGGTTTTTAGGCAATATTTATAATTAGTCTGAATTATTTTGAATAAAAGAATATCTGAGCCACAATAATGAAATTATTTTTTAAAAGATTGACTGAGAAAGTACTCATATATTTGAATTCCTTTGAATATTTTAGAAACATTTTGAAAGTAACTGTACAAAAATATCTTTATTTAGAATTATTGTGAAACCTCTGTGTGATTATTTCACATTTACAAATATATACAAAAAATGGTAAACCTGGCCAAATGGTTAAATTAGTTTATTGCCCCCATAAAAGTAAGCCCTATTGTTGTATCTGTATATTTTTAGATTTCCCTGCTGGGCACTGGTGAATCCTTTGTGGTGGGCCATTATTGCATGGCACCCAACCATACTTTGCAAGAATATGTGAATTGCTATCTTCCCAGCCCACTGAACCATTTACAGAAAATGGTAGAAAATGGTAAATAATGGTAGAATGCTGTTATCATTATTTAGAAACCATTAGAAGTATCCAATTCCACACGATGAATATTTCCAAAGTTTTACAGGACCAGGGATATATTTATAAAGTTGAAACAGTGTTACAAATATTTCTGAAGTATCAAATGTCCTAGACATATAATTACAAAACTTTAAAATCAATTCTAAACAATGGCCACAAACATCCGCATGGTGTCTTGGAATGGACTCTAACGTGCTACATACCTCTAATCATCTCTAGTACATTCAACTTCCTCTCGCTTCTTGGTAATTGCATAAATGTAGCTAGCTGTATGTTTGGTTATAGTTGGTTTATCACAAGCTGTAAGGAATACAAATTTCTCTTTACTATTCAAGTGTCTGAAGTGGGGAAATCTACTTAACACATAGTCAGATAGAATGCTCCTATCGCTACTATACAAAGGACAATAATCCACAGTAAAATGTACTTCGTCTTATATTTTACCTAAACTACAAAAATGACAGATTTTTTGCTCTAGATGAGAGTGGTTAATTGTCTGTACTCCCTAGCCATGTCTGTGAATGAATTAAGGGTTAATGACCTCGCTTCGCTCACTCCGTGGTTTTATTCGGTGGTCATTCGGTAGTTATAGCAAAGACCCAGGCGTTATGCCACCATACACACCTCGGGGCGGGGCATTAACCCTTCTACTGTATAGACGACACTTTGAATTAAGCATGTTATGTAAGGCGCCGATTTCATGTAGAAAAGACCAGAATATTTCGAAAAAATTATTTCACAATTTGTGCAGCTTGAATACATAACAATACTTCGCCTAGCATGTTGGCAGTAATACTAATTTTGTTACCCTTTAATTTTGAGTCTTAAGAGAAAATTAGCATCTAGATTCTTTGCAACCCTGTAACACATTATGTTTATTATACACAATAAGAAGAGTTAGAATAGGCGCAAAGGTCAATAAAAAGAAATTACTACAATTTGGCTTATTCTGATTCTGTGAATCACACTGCCGCCGGTCTACAATTTTCTGTCAGTAAATGACATATGATCATGTGCATTGTGTTACCCTTGAATCTGAATTTGAAACATAGTGTAAACGGTAATCATTATTGGCTTGACAAACACAGTAATCATTACGTGGGTCTTTATTATTACGATACACGGTACACACGATTACTGGAAAAAAGCTTGCCCAACGTATATATTAATACATCTAAAAGTCTTGATAGACTAATAACCTATAAAGTTACAAGTAGGTCGAAGTTTACCAAGTTTCGTTCCTCATAAGAAAACATTAATCTTCAACATCACGTCGCTTATACTGGGCATGTAACCCATACATACGAGCAATTTTAGCCTGCTATAAGATTATTGAAAATGGTTTATATGAAATATGAATGCACTGACTTCATATCATGTACCAGGGCTACCAGTGATAATTCCTAATCTTGTCAGAACTATTCAAGTCATACCCCCGTAAATAGGTTCATCAGGTTGGTAGATCAATGACTTTTTTGTTACACAACATTCCTTTAATTCTTTAGTAAACGTTTCAACGACCATCTGTCGTCTTCGTCAGTACAAAATTAATGAACCAAATACTATTGGTGCGATATGAACTAGACAGAGTCAGTACAATCCGAACCTTTTGTCATGTGACGTAATAACATTATTCAAGTCAAACGTGAATACTGTCAGTACTGTGCCGCAAAGACGATCTCTGTGCCCTTATTTGGGCAAGCATGAACAGGATACGATAGTATTCACAATTTGACTGATGCTCATAGTACGTGTTTGGTCCCTGAGATATTTCCCACGCTGTATAAAATCATAAACTAAACGTTGCTAACGTACATGTAGCGGTCTTAACACCCTCTGGCATTAGATCACATTTGCCAAGTCTTTGTAAAATAGACATTAGATTTCCGAAATGAGATTTTCAGTGACGAAAGAACTCGGGAACGTTTTCATAATCTGAAAAATCCGCAATATCAAAAGACAAAGATTGACGCCATCTTGCCGTAAAGGTAAGCTCTCACTGCACTTGGGGCAACGGTGCGGCACTGCAGGGTTCGCAGATGACTCAACGAATTTCAGAGATAAAGAATTTTCTTTCGTTTTGTATATTCTGCTGTCTTCTAAGACAAACTTTTACGTATTACGCAATATCTGAATCGCGAAAATAACAAAACAGTGCCGCAGTGAACGAACCCCACAGTGCTGCACCGGTGCCACAAGTGCAGTGAGATAGCATCTTTATACGCCATGTATCTGGCGCAACTAATTAAATTTATCTACTCAATTATTCAAACATTGAAACCATGGCAAATAAAAAAATGATTAATATCCCATATCCTACTGTGTATAAAGTAATGTCGCAATTTCTTTCAATTCTTTTTTCAAAGATGATGTACTAGAAGACGTAGGCTAATTTTCTATTGTAGGCACGCGCGCACGCAAGCATACAGACTAGTTTAATTGCGAACAATCCTCGAATAACAACTCAACGATTATGGATAAGAAAAAAAATGTCATGGCAAATGGTATAGCAACAATTTGGGTAATTCGCTAAATCATTTCGAAGTGTCTAACCGATAAGTAGACAATTTGAAGCGCAGTGGTAAAATTGCAGGTAATGTCCTGAAGGCGCATCCGTAAAAGCGAATTTGAATGCCCTCTGTGGTTTAAGTCTTGCAAGAGTAATTGAAAGAGTAAATTTCTTTACTTTATTCTGTTGGAAACCTATCGTTATATAAATTTGTATTTTGAGGCGATGCAGTTGAACAGATGGATTGACAGATCCAGCTGAGAGAACGCTTGTTTGTCGTGACAACATTACGGGGGTTTATGTTACTCTGACGTCTAGAGACAATTACAATGCCATTGAGTGCGTTTTACATTTGTTCGCTCGTAATTTTCATCAAAAGAGGCTGACAGTTACATGTGATAATTTCGCTTCTATTGCCGCTCTATTGTCCATATTCCACTAGGGCGGCCATCTCGCTGCGACTTGATAGATAGATCAAAGAATGTATTAAAAGTTTAAGATGATTTTTAGTATTCTGTTATCTTTTTAACTCATACTGCCAAAGATTACTATCGAATTCGAATCCATTAACTTCAGCTGGGAGTGACAGATAATAATCTTTGTGAATAGTTAGCTATAATTTCTGCAAAGCGTGAAAATATATGAGAGAAATCTCATAGTTACTTCCAATAAAAATTGAGATATTGTTTGTGGTGTGTCGTTGTGTGCCTGTGTGTTGGTATATTTGTGGTCAGCATAACTTTGGAACCTTGTCATTAATTGTAATGATATTTGATGTGTAGATATGGGTTGGAAAGACAATGATCAAAGTCGAAATCCCCGCCCCCTGACGTGTGCCCTCGATACTGCACCAGAACTTCTATTATCTTTTGTTCTGGATATGCTATGGGATAATTTTGACATCTGCATACTGCATAACAATTCTTAGTTATTCAAATGTCCTTGGCAAAATAAAGTTTAAAGTTTGTGACAGTCAAAGGATGGCTTTCACACACCAGGAGCCGATTTGGCATCATGTCAGGAATTTTCACACAGGTTTTATTAATAACAACCTATTATGACGTCCACACCATACTTACTGGCACATCAGCGACTTCTGAAGGCTACATTGATCTTGAGTCATCGTAATTATCGGCAGCTGTGGTATCATCTATTCCTTAGTATCCCCTTTCCCCTACATTCACAACTTGTGGTTTGTTTTTTGAGCCGCAGTGATTGAAAGTAATACTATCAGGGGAACAAGTTACTGCTAGTATTCTTTAATTGCCCATTACTCAAAATATGGCATCTGCGCTGGTAGTTATAAGCTGTCACCATAGCAAAAGTTATCATGAAGTTTTGGCCTGCAGGCTGCATAGTTCAGATATGCCTCTTCTAGAGTTCATCCTCATTCTCACTCACTCACTCACTCACTCACTCACTAACTAACTCACTCATGATCACTCACTCACTCATTCGATCACTCACTCACTCACTCACTCACTCACTCATGATCACTCACTAACTCACTCATGATCACTCATGATCACTCACTCACTCACTCACTCACTCACTCACTCACTCACTCACTCACTCACTCACTCACTCACTCACTAACTCACTCAAATTTGACCCTTTTTTTTATTCATTCAGCTGAAATCGGCCTGCAGGCCGCTTTTCATTGAGGTCATGAGGGAAGATGCAGTTGAACAAATGGATTGACAGATCCAGCTGAGAGAAAGCTTGTTCGTCGTGACAACATTACGGGGGTTTATGTTTCTATGACGTCTGTAGACATTTACAATGTCATTGAGTACGTTTTACCTTTCTTCGCTCCTAATTTCATCAAAAGAGGCTGACAGTTACATGTGATAATTTCGCTTCTATTGCCGCTCTATTGTCCATATTCCACTAGGGCGGCCATCTCGCTGCGACTTGATAGATGGATCAAAGAATGTATTAAAAGTTTAAGATGGTTTTTAGTATTCTAGAGATATCGTTTGTGGTGTGTCGTTGTGTGCCTGTGTGTTGGTATAATTGTGGTCAGCATAACTTTGGAACCTTGTCATTAATTGTAATGATATTTGATGTGTGGACAGGGGTTGGAAGACAGATTTGAGACTATGCGTCTACACCAAGGTTCATATTGCGCGGCCGACCAACTCTTCTGGTAGCAAGACTCCCCAGGCAAATTATTCTCTCTATAATAGCCAGCGTAGTCAGTCTGGTAGAGACTGTACTTCTTGGAGTGTAAGAGCCCAAGAGACTGTCAATACATGTAACAAGTTACGTGTTTGCTACGTTGTTGTGGTAACGGCAAACTGGACTCCCTGTTGGGATAATAATCAAGCAATAACGGTAGGACATTGGTGTCGTCAGATTATAGGTTCTAATAGACGTCATAAGAGCTTCCAATTTCCTGACATCTCAACATTACATCAGATCAATTTTATTTTGCCTCGGGCTTGGGGCTCATATGAAAAGTTACCAACATGGAGGACCTTAGCCTGCTTTCTAGGTCGTCTTCTGTTTTGATCACAGAACGATATCCTTGAGTATGAGACCTTTGCCTGTACCAAAATACATCTCTTTTTTTTGCGACGATGACACTGAAATCATAGCTTTGCCCAGCAGCTATAGAGTGAAACCAGAAAACATTGATAGAATTCCCTGCTCAATCCCTCCAGTTTTGTGCATTTCATATATCCGATTCTTTGGTTTTCAACGTTTCGACAATCTTGGAAAATACTCTGCTATCTATACAGCTAGATAAGAGTATTTCTATCATTAACATACATAATACAATCAACAACGAAGTGAATTTCATCTTCTACTCTGTCTAATGTACAAAATTGACAGACTCTTTGTTTTATAGGAGTTTTTGCATCTCTTTCATCATGATAGTTTACAGGTCGATGAGTCAACACGCTTTTCTCCATTGTGTTTCTTGACGCACTCGAGGTGTGACTGACGTCGGTGTGCGTGGCTTCTGGCTGTACCTCCTGTTGCAGAGAACGTCCTAATGATATCTAATTACTCGATTCCAACTGAGCAGATTGAGAAATATGTGTGAAGTTCTTTTCCCAATGGTACAACATTATGGCTTATTAAGGTGCACTCTCACTGCACTTGCGTCACTGCGGGGTTCGAAAGATACTCAACGAATTTCAGAGATATGGATAAAGATCGAATTTTCTTACTTTTTTTGTATTTCGTCGTCTAAGTCATACTTTTACGTATTACGCAACATCTAAATTTAAAAAAAAATCGGAGAAAATAACAAATCAGTGACGCAGTGAACGAACTCCGCAGTGACGCAAGCTTGACACAAGTGCAGTGCATGGCAGTGCACCTTTATGGATTTCAACCAGCCACCTCCTCAACCCTAAATGCTCCTACAGACGAGGCACGGAATGCCGTCAGAATGGCTTTTATTTGTATGTCGATGTAGGTTAGACATCCATGTAATAGGATACACCAAAAAGTAGTTACTCAAGCAACTAGATATGGTTTTGGAAACGGTCAGACATTTCGGATAGTATCCACCATCCTTCGTCAGTGACACTGAAGTGATCTGGAAGAAACTGATCTTTTCTACCCTAACTATGAATGAAGACGATTTAAGATGTCCAATAGGAGACCTTGTTAGACAAAGTCATGCTAAAGACAATTTGGATTCCAGTAGCAAACAAAAGTTAGACAAAGTCAAAAATAAGACAATTTTGGATTTCAAAGGGAAGCAAGGCTAAGACACAGTTAATGCAAATGAGTCATATTCTTTGTATGTTCCTGGGTAGTCGTAGTGCATTCTAGAAATCCTCACTTCGTTCCAGATATTTCTGCCCATTCTTGGGGTCGTCCCGAATGTTTTTGTCTTGCTCAAAACTTTCGAGGTGCATTTGAAGTGGAGAAATATTGAACGACTTTCAAAGTGTATTCTAACTGCAGCATGACCGTATTCTAATACATTCCAACATTATTCGAAACATTCTGATTTCATTCGATGGACAAACTGAACGGCAAGCCACTTCAAATTTTGCCAGAATGTGGCCAAAAGAATATCTGAAATACAGTGAGAATATGTATAATGCACAACAAATACAAAGGAACAGACAAAGATTGTTATTCTGACGACATTCCGGCTCATTCTTTTTCATGCGATGTAAGATCTATTTGGAATTCCAACCCGAATGTGCCGCGAATTTTGCAAATTCCGGCTGGTTCTGCTTGATTCCTGCTAATTAAGTTTCAGTGTGAAGGCCCTATAACCACAAGGCCACCTCACCTACGATCCATTTCATTTGGAGCACACAAAATATTTATTTATTTATTTATTGGTTTGGCTGCACCGAACACACAGCCAGGGCTGCCCAACTAGCCTATGGCTATTACAAAGGGCTAGCCCTGCTGACAAACACATAAACAATACAAATTAAAAAAAAAAGAACATTTGTATGTACATGGTGTAGGATAACTTACATATCATCTAAAATGGAGTATATAACATCATATCATCGACAACAATATTTGCAATGAGAGGTCAGGGTCTGTATATACACGTGTATGACTAATTTACCATGCGTAAGGGTTGCCTAGACATTCCCACAGTTTTCTTTTGAAAGAAGCAGTGGAGGTGGCTGTGCGAGTAGCAGTAGGGAGAGTGTTCCAGAGTGCTGTTGCTCTGTAGATGAATGTTATAAAATACACAAAATATGTCAAACAGACTCTACATACTCTAACTACTATAACACCTTGTTTCCATTTAAATCCAGAAAAAATTACAATGCCATTGAGTGCGTTTTACCTTTGTTCGCTCCTAATTTTCATCAAAAGAGGCTGACAGTTACATGTGATAATTTCGCTTCTATTGCCGCTCTATTGTCCATATTCCACTAGGGCGGCCATCTCGCTGCGACTTGATAGATGGATCAAAGAATGTATCAAAAGTTTAAGATGGTTTTTAGTATTCTAGAGATATTGTTTGTGGTGTGTCGTTGTGTGCCTGTGTGTTGGTATAATTGTGGTCAGCATAACTTTGGAACCTTGTCATTAATTGTAATGATATTTGATGTGTGGACAGGGGTTGGAAGACAGATTTGAGACTATGCGTCTACACTAAGGTTCATATTGCGCGGCCGACCAACTCTTCTGGTAGCAAGACTCCCCTGGCAAATTATTCTCTCTATAATAGCCAGCGTAGTCAGTCTGGTAGAGACCAAGGGACTGTCAATACATGTACGTGTTTGCTACGTTGTTGTGGTAACGGCAAACGGGACTCCCTGTTGGGATAATAATCAAGCAATAACGGTCGGACATCGGTGGTGTCAGATTATAGAAAGGTCCTAATAGACGTCATAAGAGTTTCCGATTTTCTGACATTTCAACAGTACATCAGATCAATTTTATTTTGCCTCGGGCTTGGGGCTCATATGAAAAGTTACCAACATGGAGGACCTTAGCCTGCTTTCTAGGTCGTCTTCTGTTTTGATCACAGAACGATATCCTTGAGTATGAGACCTTTGCCTGTACCAAAATACATCTCTTTTTTTTGCGACGATGACACTGAAATCATAGCTTTGCCCAGCAGCTATAGAGTGAAACCAGAAAACATTGATAGAATTCCCTGCTCAATCCCTCCAGTATTGTGCATTTCATATATCTGATTCTTTGTTTTTCAACGTTTCGGCAATCTTGGAAAATACTCTGCTATCTATACAGCTAGATAAGAGTATTTCTATCATTAACATACATAATACAATCAACAACGAAGTGCACTTCATCTTCTACTCTGTCTAATGTACAAAATTGACAGACTCTTTGTTTTAGAGGAGTTTTTGCATCTCTTTCATCATGATAGTTTACAGGTCGATGAGTCAACACGCTTTTCTCCATTGTGTTTCTTGACGCACTCGAGGTGTGACTGACGTCGGTGTGCGTGGCTTCTGGCTGTACTTCCTGTTGCAGAGAACGTCCTAATGATATCTAATTACTCGTTTCCAACTGAGCAGATTGAGAAATATGTGTGAAGTTCTTTTCCCAATGGTAAAACATTATGGCTCATTAAGGTGCACTCTCACTGCACTTGCGTCACGCTTGCGTCACTGCGGGGTTCGAAAGATACTCAACGAATTTCAGAGATATGGATAAAGATCGAATTTTCTTACTTTTTTGTATTTCGTCGTTTAAGTCATACTTTTACGTATTACGCAACATCTAAATTTAAAAAAAAAATCGGAGAAAATACCAGATCAGTGACGCAGTGAACGAACTCCGCAGTGACGCAAGCTTGACACAAGTGCAGTGCATGGCATTGCACCTTTATGGATTTCAACCAGCCACCTCCTCAACCCTAAATGCACCTACAGACGAGGCACGGAATGCCGTCAGAATGGCTTTTATTTGTATGTCGATGTAGGTTAGGATACACCAAAAAGTAGTTACTCAAGCAACTAGATATGGTTTTGGAAACGGTCAGACATTTCGGATAGTATCCACCATCCTTCGTCACGTCAGTGACACTGAAGTGATCTGGAAGAAACTGATCTTTTCTACCCTAACTATGAATGAAGACGATTTATGATGTCCAAAAGGAGACCTTGTTAGACAAAGTCATGCTAAAGACAATTTGGATTCCAGTAGCAAACAAAAGTTAGGCAAAGTCAACAATAAGACAATTTTGGATTTTAAAGGGAAGCAAGGCTAAGACACAGTTAATGCAAATGAGTCATATTCTTTGTATGTTCCTGGGTAGTCGTAGTGCATTCTAGAAATCCTCACTTCGTTCCAGATATTTCTGCCCATCCTGGGGTCGTCCCGAATGTTTTTGTCTTGCTCAAAACTTTCGAGGTAGGTGCATTTGAAGTGGAGAAATATTGAACGGCATTCAAAGTGTATTCTTACTGCAGTATGACCGCAAGCTATGGCATTCAAACATTATTCGAAACATTCTGATCTCATTAGATGGAGAAACGGAACGGCAAGCCACTTCAAATTTTGCCAGAATGTGGCCATAAGAATATCTGAAATGCAGTGAGAATGTCTGGAATGCACTACAAATACCAAGGGATAGACAGATTTGTTATTCTGACGAAATTCCGGCTCATTCCTTTTCATGCGATGTAAGGTCTATTTGGAATTCCCACCCGAATGTGCCACGGATTTTGCAAATTCTTAATTCCGGCTGGTTCTGCTTGATTCCTGCTAATAACGTTTCACTGTGAAGGTCCTATAACCACAATGCAACATTGCCTCCGATCCATTTCATTTGGAGCACACAAAATATGCCCAACACCCACATACTCTAACTACAGTAGCACCTTGTCTTCGGTACATACCAGTTCTTACGAAGAGATTTGTTTCATTTGGAGCACCCAAAATATGTCCAACAGGCTTCACATTCTCTAACTACGTACATACAATAACAACTCGTCTCCTGTACATAATAGTTCTTACGGTGAGATGTCTTTCATTTAGAGCACCCAAAATATGTTTAACAGTCTCCACATACTCTAACTACTATAACACCTTGTCTTCGGTGCATAATAGTTCTTACGGTGAGACTTCTTTCATTTAGGGCACCCAAAATATATTCCACAGTCTCCACATACTCTACTACCACCTTCCCTCCGGCAAAAGCCAGTCGCGACGAAGAGATTTCTTTCATTCAGAGCACACAAAAGAGGTTTGACATTTTCCGTACCCTCATTAGCTCTTTCCAACACATTTTTAGAGCGACAAAACATACCCTTAAGAAAAAAAGTTTCAGTATACACAGGAACAAAGACGTACCGAAGAAGTCACTTTGCTATGTCTTTTGTTGTAAGATATTTGATAAGAAAACGCACACGTCAGCTCGATTATTGCTAGCGTCATATCTCTTTTTCATGTAACATGCTGCAGGCAAAGTCTTTGAAATAATAATTTTAAAATAAACCCTTTGAATCGTCCAGAAACAAATATACATTGGTAGAGCAGGCAGTGGTGCTTGTCGAGTCACCTTTGAAGGTGCACTTTGTAATCTACACTAAACCGCCGTAAGTGTTAAGACGTCGGGCATTTTGCTGCTAAAAATCAACTGACAAAGTGACCATTTTTTTTACAAACGACTATTATTTACAAAGTGCTCCTCGCGAAAACAGTCTAGCCCATTAATACCGTAGCTTGAGACACACACACACACACACACACACACACACACACACACACACACACAAACACACACACACTCCTTTCTTGCTTTTAGTTTTAATTACCTTTGCCAGAATGGCTAAGGTTAGTGAGACCCGTTATATGGGTCTCACTAAATACCGAAAACAACCGAAAACAACTTTCACTAAATACCGAAAACAACCGAAAACAACTTTCACTAAATACCGAAAACAACCGAAAACAACTTTCATTAAATACCGAAAACAACCGAAAACAACTTTCACTAATTACCGAAAACAACCGAAACCAACTTTTACTAATTACCGAAAACAACTCGACAAAACCGTAAACAACAGACAATCATTTCAGGGGGCTACTATTTAATAATTTTGACTTTATTTTGGACAGGAGTTATAGGCTACGATGGATTCATTTGTTTGTCGACCCCTGTTATTAATACAATATTAGTAAAGTCAACGATCTCCTTTGCCTGTTCGAATATATTAATGTTCGCATTCAGATTCACGGACCCTGTACTTTATAAACGGGGAATGCATGGTCAACTCGCCAACTCATCAATGGATATATATTACTTGGCATATATTGTGTAACTCCAAGCAGAGGTAACGGTAGGGGCCGGGTGTAGTATTGGCCACAACAAGAAATAGCAGTCACTGCTATCCCCCGACGAAATCTCTGCTTAGAAAATAGGTTTGCTTATCAATTACTGCTGGCAAATTCTGCTGCCTATTTAGCTAATGTGTACTACATTTTTTTTCTAGCAACCAAAACAATCTAGTATATTTCTTGCTCAATTATAACGCATTTCCGCTGCCATAACAAATCGATTTAAATGGAAAAACCGCAAACGTGTATTACCACAGAGGCCCCAGATTAAACTAAATGATCAAAATAAGGATTCTGCTTTACACAATAAAACAGCGTGTGGTCGATGAAAAGGTGTTTTCACCGGCTACATCCCCTTTGCTGAAAGAATCCTTCCTTCAGAATCACTCCATTCCCTCCCTCGGCCTTGGAGAAAATAATTCAAGGGATAGTAACCAGTAGATGAAGATAAAAAAGACATTGTTGTTGTTTAAGAGTTGAATTTCCGGCTTTTTTCGGGTTCTAAAAAAATTAGGTTGTTCATGATTGCTTTGATATTTTTTAGGTTGTTTTCAGTTGTTTTCGGTATTTGTCGAGTTGTTTTCAGTTGTTTTCGGTATATTTCAAGTTGTTTTCGGTTGTTTTCGGTATTTAGTGAGACCGGGTTAGATTTTCGGTTCGGTTGTGTGTTTTCCCCTGTTTGTGAACAGCATAACTCGAGAAGACTTTGATGGATGCAGCTGATACTTTGTGGGTGGGTAGGGGTCTGAAAAACAAAGGGGGAGTTCGATAATGGGCCCCCTAGCGGTTTGCTAAGGTACTGCATCGGAACCTCCATGTTTGATATCTCGCGTTCTGGACATGCTGCGGTCGTGATTTTTGAGTGGTAGAGAGCCCTCGGGCGGAGAGTGATTGCTGCGAGTTTGGGCCCCCTAGCGGCTTTCTTAGAAGTGCAGGTGCCGGTTTACTTTCAAACTTCTGTCCGTGAACAGCATAACTCGAGAAGACTTCGATGGATGCAGCTGATATTGGTTGGGTGGGTAGGGGTCTGGAAAACGAAGGGGGAGTTCGATAATGGGCCCCCTAGCGGCTTGCAAAGGTACTGCATCGGAACCTCCATGTTTGATATCTCGCGTTCTGGACATGCTGCGGTCGTGATTTTTGAGCGGTAGAGAGCCCTCGGGGCAGAGAGTGATTGCTGATAGGAGACCTTGTTAGACAAAGTCATGCTAAAGACAATTTGGATTCCAGTAGCAAACAAAAGTTACGCAAAGTCAACAATAAAACAATTTCGGATTTCAAAGGGAAGCAAGGCTAAGACACAGTTAATGCAAATGGGTCATATTCTTTGTATATTCCTGGGTAGTCGTAGTGTATTCTAGAAATCCTCACTTCGTTCCAGATATTTCTGCCCATTCTTGGGGTCGTCCCAAATGTTTTTGTCTTGCTCAAAACTTTCGAGGTAGGTGCATTTGAAGTGGAGAAATATCGAACTGTATTCAAAGTGTATTATAAGTGCAATATGACCGCAATCTACGGCATTCCAACATTATTCGAAACTTTCTGATCTCATTAGATGGAGAACGGAACGGCAAGCCACTTCAAATTTTGCCAGAATGTGGGCATAAGAATATCTGAAAATGTCTAGAATGCACTACAAATACCAAGGAATAGACAAAGATTTGTTATTCTGACGACATTCCGGTTCATTCCTTCTCATGTGATGTAAGGTCTATTTGGAATTCCCACCCAAATGTGCCACGAATTTGGCAAGTTCTTCATTCCGGCTGGTTCTGCTTGATTCCTCCTAAGTTTCACTGTGAAGGCCCTATAGCCTCAATGCCACATTGCCACCGATCCATTTCATTTGGAGCACGCAAAATATGTCCAACAGTCCCCACATACTCTAACTACTGTAGCATCTTGTCTCCGGTAAATACCAGTTCTTACGAAGAGATTTGTTTCATTTAGAGCACACAAAATATGTCCAACAGTCTCCACATACTCTAACTACGTACATACAGTAACACTTTGTCTCCGGTACATACTAGTTCTTACGGTAAGATGTCTTTCATTTAGAGCACCCAAAATATATTCAACAGTCTCCGCACACTATATTACCACATTGCCTCCGGTAAAAGCCAGTCGCGACGAAGAGATTTCTTTCATTTAGAGCACACAAAAGAGTTTTGACATTTTCAGTATCCTCATTAGCTCTTTCCAACACTTTTTTAGAGTGACAAAACAGACCCTTAAGGAAAAAATGTTTCAGTATACACAGGAACAAAGACGTACCGAAGAAGTCGCTTTGCTATGTCTTTTGTTATAAGATATTTGATAAGAAAACCCACACATCAGCTTGATTATTGCTAGCGTCATATCTCTTTTTCATGTAACGTGCTGCAGGCAAAGTCTGTGAAATAATAATTTCAAATAAACCCTTTGAATCGTCCAGAAACAAATATACATTGGTAGAGCAGGCAGTGGTGCCTGTAGAGTTACCTTTGAAGGTGCACTTTGTAATCTACACTAAACCGCCGTAGTCGGGGATTTTGCTGCTAAAAATCAACTGACAAGGTAACATTTTTTTTACCATCGACTATTATTTACAAAGTGCTCCTCGCGTAAACAGTATAGCCCATTAATACCGTAGCTTGAAACACACACACACACACTCTCTCACAAACACACACACACACACTGTCACACACTCGTAATCACGAACACACACTGTCACACATATTG
Organism: Branchiostoma floridae; assembly: GCF_000003815.2. Lineage (NCBI taxonomy): Eukaryota > Metazoa > Chordata > Leptocardii > Amphioxiformes > Branchiostomatidae > Branchiostoma > Branchiostoma floridae. Next base: position 8,402,308 of record NC_049994.1, on the reverse strand, counting down.
TCACACACATACACACACGTCAACATACATTCCCTGGTG
>NC_049994.1:8374644-8402169 GCF_000003815.2 Branchiostoma floridae | reverse complement strand
TTCCCTTGGTGCTGAACTACGGAGAGAACATGAGAGGGAATGAGAGAGAGTGGGGAAAAGAGAGGAGAGAGAGACTAATAGAAATCCACACACACACACACAAACACACACACACACAAACACACAAACACACAAACACACAAACACACAAACACACACACACTCCTTTCTTGCTTTGAGTTTTAATTTCTATGCTTGAGAGAAATATTTCCACCACGCCCTGAACTGACCTTTTGCCACATCAATGCAGACTGATCCTGACACACGTTATGTACATGCATGTATCTGCTGTGGCTCGATCATACATATACAGCCTTGTACTTAATTCCGGTCTCTTTACTAAGGGATTAATGGATTACATGGATTCACGGACAGCATAGGTGGGCAGAGGTCATAGGAGCAAGAGTGACCTTTCCTTGAGCCCCCTTCACGCGTGAGCAAGAATGAGCCGGAATGCCGTCGGATATAAAAATTCTGGTAATTCCTGGCAATTCGTAGTGTGTTCCAGAAATTCTTACTGCATTCCAGCTATTCGTGCCCATTCTTTGGCTGGCCCGAAAGTTTTTGACATCTTGTTAAAAACTGTCGAGGTGCATTCGAAGTTGAGAAATATCGAATGGCATCCGAAATGGATTCTGAGTGTATGCTAAGTATTCTAACTGCAGTATGACGGCATTCTGCGTCATTCCAACATTATTCGAAACATTCTTATCTCATTCGATGGAGAAACGAAACGGCAAGCCACTCCGAATCCTGTCGGAATGTGGCCAAAGGAATATATGGAATACAGTAAGAATTTCTAGAATACACTACGAATTCCCAGGAATAGAAAAATATTCATCATCATCATCGCGGGCTGCTTGCCCGGACCAAGTCCACCCTCTCCTTCTGGCGGCATTTTGGCTCATTCCTTCTCGTGTGAAGGGGATATAAAGTCCATTTGGAATTCCCACTCGGAATGGCCCCGAATGTGGCACGAATTTTGCAAATACTACATTCTGGCTGTTTCTGCTTGATTTCTGCTCATTCGGTTTCAGTGTGAAGGCCCTATAAGAGCCGACCTAATTTTCTCTCGAAGAGTTGTCTTTTTTCTAGAACACCTGTCACTATATGTACGTTAAACATAAGCCAATCTGTCAATCAGTCGTGCACATGCTGGGAGTCGTGACTAACTTTTCATTTCGACTTGAATGAAGGCTGATCAACACCCCCCCCCCCCCCTCACACCCACACACTTACTTCCTGCTTAGAATTTCCAAATTCTCAAAAACACATTCCTAACTACACTGTCCTAAATGCGCCCTGGTCAACTTATACATGTAAGCATTTTAAAGATTACACAACGGTTATCAAAAGAGTAGGTCTTCTTTTGGGTGTGAGTGGATCAAATCAATCTGTACGGATATGCAGCTAGCTTGTACTTGAGTAAAGGTAGTATCTCACTGTACTTGGGGCACCTGTGCGGCACTTCGGGGTTCGTTCACTGCGGCACTGTTGTGTTATTTTCGCCGACTTTTTGTAATTCAGATATTGCGCAATACATAAAAAGTATGACTTAGGAGCCAAAAAAATACACAAAACATTAGAAAATTCGTTCTTTATCCCCGAAATTAGTTGAGTAATCTTTCGAACCCTGCAGTGCCGCACCGGTGCCCTAAGTGCAGTGAAATACCACCTTAACACCCACAACCAATGCAAACGAGCCTCAAAGTCCTTCACCGTGGCCTAAAATATGTTATGTAAGTGGTTTGCGGCAGTTTTTGAGTAATAAGAGTCGAAGTTCAGGCTTGCTTGAACAGATCAAATCATCAGGTTGGATAAACACATCCATTACTCCCCAAAAGTTCATGTCAAGAAACTTTAAGAAATAGAACTTGTGACCTCATAACCCTTACTTCTGAGAAAGCAATGCCATGTTACAAGAAACAGGTGTTTGGAACCGCCTTTCCGGGACTAAAGAGGTACGAGAGAAGTTCTCGGCCTCATCTAAAAATAATAAGCACAACTCAAATTTTGGGGCACGACTTCGTAGTATGAAGTCTTTTATCAATATCATCCAAATTTCAAATCATTACAGTCTTACTTCACAGGCAGTGCCTTTTTGAAATCAGTAGATAAATGTCGAGAAAAACAAGGGTGAATTGTGATAAAAAATCTGTGGGTCGAGTTCCCCATGCCGTACATTCTTCAAAGACATTGTGAAAATGTTTGATAATGATTCCCTTCGTTTTTTTCAAGTAGAAAGAATTGGGTGTCTGACTTCCAGGAGTAAGTTGACCCGCACACCTCAGGTCGCAGCTCAATTGTCTATGCTTTTTGCAAAGTAATGATCACCATACTAGTATCTTGAATTTTGGTACACATTCATAAAGTACTCTATACTTGACATTTACGCCTCGAAGTTTGAGTTGTGCTTACAAGGGGTGATCAATAAGTTCTTGGCCTGACCCAGAAATAACAAGCAGAACTCAGATTTTGAGGCACAACTTCATAGTATGAAGCCTTTTATCAATATCCGCCAAATTACAAATTATTGGAGTAATTACTTTCCCGGCATTCGTTTTTTTCTAAATTAGAAGGTACTGTAAATGTTTTTAAGTTCGCGGGGATTTAATTTCGCGGTAGCGGGAAAAACGACTTTTCGCGGTGGATTTAAGTTCGCGGTAACACCAAAGACTGCAATCTAATATCATAATAGAAAAATGTTCGCGGTGGTTTTAAATTCGCGGTGAAGTGGTCACCGCGAAAACCGCGAACATTAATCCAATGCGAACATTTCTGCATCTACAGTAAGTGGCGAGAAAAAAGTGGTGTGAATTGTGATCAGACATGTGTGGGTCAAGTTCCCCATGCCGTAAATTAACAAAAGACATTGTCAAAATGTTTGATAATGATTCTCTTCCTATTTCAAGCAAAAAGAATCGGGTGTCTGACTTCCAGCAGCGCAATTTGACATCTCAGGTCAGGTCAATTGTCCACGTTTTTTCCTTCTCCCTTACCAAACATTACTGGGTGTCGCCTGCAAAGTAATGATCAGAATAGTTTAAATTTTGGTAAATATTCATATAAGACTTTATACTTGACATCTATGCTTCGAAATCTGAGCTGTGCTTATTATTTCTCGGTAAAGCCGAGGACTTATTGATAACCCCGCGCACATGTATAAAGTCTTATATGAATGTGTACCAAAATTCAAATTATTGTGATCATTACGTTGCAGGCGGCACCCAGTAACGTTAGGTAAGGGATAACGAAAAAGGGTGGACAATTGATCTGCAACCTGAGGTGTGCGGTCAAATTGTCTGATCACACTTCACCCTTCTTTCTTTCGCCACTTACCTTCTAATTTAGAAAAAAACGAATGCTGGGAAAGTAATGACTCCAATGATTTGTAATTTGGAGGATATATATTGATAAAGATCGAGATTTGAAAGAGCGCGCAAGGAATTTTATAGAAAAGAAACGAATCTTTTCACACTTTGTATAGTTTGTTGTCTTCTCAGTCACACTTTTATGTTTTGTATGATATACCCAGTGTGACAATGAAGGTTACACATATATTCAGGTCGCAGTGAGAGCTGTGCGCCATCGTCGTCTTGTGGAAAAGGGGGCTAAATAATGGAATATTGAAGGCCCCATTCCACTAGGACGGCGATCTCGACGCTATATCGCTCTCAATTGTAGTTCATTCAATCTTAAGCTTATTCTTGAAGAAGTATATTTTGATAAATTGTGTTGTCAAATCATCCTTTTGTGTCATGAACCGCTTCCTAAAAAATCATTGGTAATGCAAATTGAATAGCTACACAATCATACACAGTACTGTTATTTGGCGATTCGAATAACATTTCTTCAAATTAGATTTAACCCAAATTAACGATTAAGGACAAGGACAAATGTTCAAACGTACTAATGATGCAAAATGAAAAAAAATGAGCTTGAATAATTAACAACACAAACTTTAAGGTCTATTTTTTCTTAACTTATTTTTGAATGTCGACATAACAACATTTCGTTTTCATGTTCTTAACCTGTATATTTAGATTACGGAAGTAGCATTTTCAATTGATCAAATTGTTTCATCATTCTATAATTTACGATGATAATGTAGCTTGATAATAAAAAATTTACAAGACAAATTTGAATTTCAAAAAGCAAGGCGAACGTATGAATTATCTTAGATTGACGCTGAGTGATGACTGTACAGTGACAAAAATCGTATTTGTTTACAGCCTTGATTTAATAAAGTATAGATTAAAACACAACAAAATACGCAAAAGGAAGAAATTTCTTCCTTCATCATTAAAATAGATAAGTTAAATAATCTTTCGAATCTTTGGCAGCCCATAAAATAAAAGTTGCTGATTTTTTTATCTGTTCGTCGCACTAAGAGGGCGCTGAGGTAGCCAGAGACATTCCACTAGAGCAGTTTTTCCTGGCGTCGCGTAGCTCTCACGGTTATGCGGAAAATTCGCAATCGCAACTAGAGTGTCGTCAAGTGGAATTGGTGTATTAGTAGGGCTTTTTGTTATTGGGCCGTTTTTTTCCCATTGGACCGGTCCAGAAAAACCGGACCTGCAAAAAAAAATCGGAGGACCGGATGTTGGACCTATTGCAAAAATAAACAGATTATATGTACAGACATCCATACGTTTTGGGGCTTACCAGTCGAGGAAAATAAATAACAAGAGCGAAGTAGAATAGAGTCTATGGTCATTTTACCAAGTCTTACAGTCGATCGTACAGAGGTAGTTAGCCTTGTAGGATTTTAAAAGGCCAGTGGGAGTCGAATACTACATAAAAAAGACTACTTTGTGGTGAAATGGGCCATTGTTTTGAGCATCGTCCAATCACAAGCTCTCATATATCTAACGTTAATCAGGTCCAGGTTTAGGTCCAGACCTGGACCTGATCCTCTGGATCTGAACCAGACCTGAATTTGATGTATCGGTGCACATCCCTAGGCATAATCACCCATCGTTTCGGTGATGCTGTGGCATGGCCTTGTATAATGTTTTTGTGTATTATATGACACACGAGAGCAGGTGTGTACTACTGCATACGTATACAAAGAACCTAATACCTTTCCACTAGGACGGCGCTCTCGCAGCGCTCTCTCTGCTACCTCAAATTTGACATATCGCTCAACGATTTGTATAGAAAAGAAACGAATCTTTTTACTCTTTGTGTGCTTTGTTGTCTCCTCGGTCACACTTTTTTGTTTTGTATGATATACCAAGTATGGAATGAAATCACATATCCTATTTAGGTCGCAGTGAGAGCGCATCGCGATCGCCATCTTGTGGAAAGGGGGCCTAAAGCACAACTAATCGGGTCTTCTGAGACAACGTCCTGTTAAAGTCAAGGTGAGGGCTATACTTAAGCTCTTCGTTGCATCTGAACCTTAAGGATCTAACTGTAAATGATTACTTTTCATGTAGTTAAAATGGAGTTGTTCCCTTGCGCCCTGATTACGCACAGTCCATCATAATTAAGGAGTACAGTCACGTCCTATGGTAAAAATAAGTGCTTTGATTCAATTTGCTTGATACCGGGCTTGTTGTCTGAAGTGTGCGTAAGTCCTTAAGGTGCACTCTCACTGCTTTCGTGTAAGTTTTCGTCACTGCAGGGTTCGAAAGATACCCTTGGAACTACAGAGGTATGTATCTTCTTACTTTTGTGTATTTTGTCGTTTTCTAAGTCATACTTTTACGTATCAATATCTAAATTATAAGAAATAACAAAACAGTAACGCAGTGAACGAACACCGGAAGCTTGACGCAAGTAAGAGTGCAACTTAAGTAATATAGTCACGTCCAGTGGTAGGAATAAGTGCCTTCATTCAATTAACTTGATACCGGACTTATTGTCTGAAGTGTACATAAGTCGTGAGTCTCAAGTAACTCTCTAGACAGCATATGTCGCAGACGTCTTTGATGTATGTTTGGTTGCAAGCCAAGACAGATGTTAGTCTGACGTAACAGATGTGCTCTTATACTCCATATGTCACTTATTCCAGACTCTATTACAGACTCTATTCCAAACTTTCTACTTTTCTAAAGACTTGTCATTGTATACGTCTGGGAAATATAATAATACTGGAAAGTTGTTTTCAATCTAAATCTCATACAGAATGAATCATTTAGATTTGTAAAGCTTCGGATGTTTACAGGGTTCCAAACTTTCTACTCTTCTAAAAACTTGTCATTGCATATGTCTGGGAAATATGGTAATACTGGAAAGTTGTTTTCAATCTAAATCCCATACAGAATGAATCATTTAAATTTGTAAAGCTTCATATTTTTACAGATCTAGAGTCCCGAACTTTCTACTCTTCTAAAAAATTGTTATTGCCTACTTCTGGAAAATATGGTAATACTGGTTAGTTGTTTTCAATCTAAATCTCAGACAGAAAAATAATTAGAATTTTTTAAAGCTCCAGATGTTAAAGTGAGTCTGAATAGACGTCAGTATTTCATAATGTAGTCCATGAAGGTCAGATATCCAAAACAACATACCAGTTATTCAAGCTACTGGATATGATTTTGGAAACATCCAGACGTTTCAGATAGCATCGAATAGTTTTCAGTGATACCAAAGAGATCTTGTTGCTGTTCAACAAGATAGTGTTCCTTTTTAAAACCATGTAAAATGCCACAAAAGAGCTATATCTTTTTGTTTTAAATCAGTATAGCCAATGCCAACAAGAACGTTTCACGTACACTTATGTTTTTTTCATGGAAAAATAGATTGTTCTATTACCTTGGCCATTTCAACAGGGCTAGTATGTAGAGTAGTGATTAGGGCTGGCTACCGGTACAGAAAATTCAGGTCCAGGTCCGGTTCAGGTCCAAAGGATAAGGTCCAGGTCCGGACCTGAACCTGGACCTGATTCAGTATGACTCATACCAATGGTCCATTTCACTACAAAGAAATCTGTTTGGTCGAGTATTAGACTAACACTGGCGTTTTAAAATCCTACAACTGTAACTGCACCTGTACGATTGGCTCTAAACCTTGATAGAAATGACTATAAACTCTACTCTACTTCACTCTTGTCATTTTCTTCCAACTGCATGCGTCAAAACGTGTGAATGCCTGATGAAATAATATGTTAATTTTCTAATCGGTCCAACATCCGGTCCACCTAATTATTTCAGGTCCGGTTTTTCTGGACCGGTCCAAGAAGAAAAACCGGTTTTGTACCGGTACGCTGTACCGATAACCAGCCCTAGTAGTGATTATACCTGACACAATAGGGTCATGGATATTAGATGAAATACGTAATACAGCAATCCCAGTGAAGTGATTCAAATTAACCTGGCAGCAGGATAAAATGCCTCTGCAAATCCCAGTGATGGTCTTATTACTTTCATGTCAAGTGAACTCACAATCAGTTCGCACATCTGTTCTAATCTACAAGCACTCATCCATGAGCCAAAACAGTCTCCATTATTGTTAATGGTATCATATATAGTTCCGTATAGGGCTGCTGTACAATGTTAATGTTATTATCAGACTTTTTGCAATGGTTGTAGTTTTTTGGTCATAAGTATAGAATTGAGAAAAAAACCCCTCAATTTGCCATGCGGTTTCGGCCCATATCAAGGATACTGTCCGCTTCCCACGGGTAAATTTTCTTGGAGACGATCTGGACGATCTGCCATGACGTCAATGTATTCTAGAGATCCAATATTTTCCACTACTGACAGCACTTGTGGAATTATCTTAGTATGTGCCGCTCTTACCGCCGCTGAAGGACCAATTACCACCGATATACGTCAATCATTAGAAGTGACCCAAATCTGGAAATGGACGTTTTTCCAATGTCAAAAGCTTTCTAGTAGTCCCCTCAAGTGATGTTAGAATGCCCTTTTAATTTTTATTCGTCTCTCACATGTAGTAATTTCGTAGTTGCTTAATGAAGGTATCACGATTTCACTCCTATTAAATACAATCTGTGCCGTGTGCTATGAAGATTTACGTTTGAAGTTTTTCCATGTCCAAAGCTTTCTAATAGTCCCCTCAATTGATGCCAGAATGCCCTTTTCATTTTCATTCTTCGCTCAATTTTAGTAATTTCGTAGTTGCTTAATGAAGGTATAACGATTTCACACCTATTAAGTAGAATCTGTGCCAAGATGCAGACCATATAGCAATGAAATAAAAATCACATCCTGTTGTTGGATTAATTTTTGCAGTAACGTTTCCGAGGATTTGTTGCAAAAAAAGTCCTTTTCAGGTATTAAGATCTGTGTGATTCAGAGTGTGACCATGTGTGATTCAGAGTTCAACTGTAACTTGTTGCTGCGAGGTAAATAATCTATACGTAATTATATGCGGGTCCTTCAAAAACTGCTTCCCGAAGCAAAATGTACCTCAAGTATGCTCTCTGTGAATAGAAATCCTGGAATGAATACTTTAGAGGTCCAGGGCTTTACGGATTATGGGATTTACAACACACAGCATAGGGCAGTCCGTGTGGCCTTAGCCTAATAGATTCCGCCCACAGCTTGTTGTAACCGTTTAAGGTGGTATCTCACTGCTCTTGGGGCACCGATGCGGCACTGCAGGGTTCAAAAGATGCTCAACGGAATTTCAGAGATAAAGAACGAATTTTCTTACGTTTTGTGTATTTTGCTGTCTTCTATGTCATACTTTTACGTATTACGCAGTATCTAGATTATAAAAAGTGGGAGAAAATAACACAACAGTGCCACAGCGGTGCCCCAAGTGCAGTGAGATACCTCCTTTATTAGTGGGCTCCTACCGCACTTGTGTCAAGCTTGCGTCACTACGAGGTTCGTTCACTGCGTCACTGTTTTGTTATTTTATCCGATTTTTTAATGATTTAGATATTGCCTAATACGTACAAGTATGACTTAGAAGACGACAAACTACACAAAAAGAAAGAAGATTATTATTTTTATCTCTGACATTCGTTGAGTATCTTCCGAACCCCGTAGTGACACAGGCTTGACACAAGTGCGGTGGGAGCGCACCTTTAGATAAAACTGAAGCACTGCATTTGAAGGCCTTGGCCTAATATATTCCGTCCAAAGCTTGTTGTAACTGCTTATAGATGAAACTAAAGCTCTGCATCTGAAATACGTTGTGAGCTTGCAACAGCTGACATCTTTAACGGACTTGTTAGTATGTCCGTAGGCAAAGTCAGCTATAAATACCTCGATGTGGTTGGACATAAAAGAAGCCCCTTATGCAAGGCATGTGTCCAGTATTCTGTGTGAAATAGGATCCTACCGTTTGTTATATCGATATAAAGACGATAATCAAAATATATGCACATTTCTAACATTTTGGAAAGCACTAGATCTATGACTCAGGTATTAGCCCAAAACTTGAAATTTTCAATAACGTGAGTTGCACTAATATCTTTATTGTTAAGAACGGTGACTTCAATGCCTTATGTTTATTCTGGTCTGGGGTTACGTTGTCTGAATGAAATAACATCTGCGACCTCTAAACAAGGTCAATTGGTTGAAACGAAAGTTAACGCGTATATTGACCTCCCATTGTACTGATCGGCACTGCTATTTTTGAACACTTAAATACCTATTATGGCTAATTGAATATGTCCAAAGCGACAAAAATAAACTTACGATACACGCGTTTCTATGGCGCTTTGTTTTAAAACACGACCATTCCAAACCATAGGATTTTATCATTTAGTTCCTGCACGTGCAATACTACTCTCCCACTAGCTTTCACTTTTAAACCAAAAGCTAGCCCTCAAGTCAATGTGTAGCGTACCTTCCAGTGAGCAATATAAAGTTTTCTCAGATGAAAAACTTTTCTCTAAAGTTACGAGTCGTGAAAACTTCAAGCAACAGACACGCGGTATAACCTTTGGTACACTAGCTACAAATGAGCTGGAGTTTGAAAAGTTTCTGGACGGCTACCAAGGCCAAGTGCGCTTGAGAAAAACAAGTCAAGTAAGGGTCATGCCCATTAACGTTGAGGTTAAATTTACATCTGGCTTCACTGCCCTAGTGCAGTAATACAGGTCAGGGGCTAGCCATTGAGCTAGTGAAATCGCGTGGCTTTCCTCACTTTATTTACTCAGGTGAAAATGAGTACCTAGATTCGGCCAGGGCCATTCCTAGGTTAGGACGTTAAATGGAGGTCCCGTTTTGGGGGAAAGCCACACCCCACACACGTTAAAGAACCCACCGCACGTGCGATGGTGCGGTGTGCGATGGTGCAAATCCTTCCGTCTAGAGTTGGGGATTTTCTACAAATCACCCGAACTCCAGGAAAAATAGTGACAAATCAGTCACTAATGGAGATCTGTATGAAAATAAGTCAAACCGTTTCATAATGTTACAATTTTGAAACCTTATCCATCCACAAAATAAAGTGCTTACCAACAAGCTTTTTAGATACTTGAATCCGAACAGGATTACTCCACTTTCTCAGAGAGTGAGAGAGGCCATTTACACCAGAGCCCACCAACGTTCAATCAACAGAGACGGGGTCCGATACCGACTGCCAAGCACCTTTGACCATTAGCTGACGTCACACTTCCGGTCTGGATGTGTGACTTAGGCTTTGCGTCATTTCAACTTGATAAGGATAAGAGGACTCAGTCTGATAGAAATCTTGTTTTTAAGCGCTTTATTTTGTGTACGAATATAAGGTTTCAAAATTGTAACATAATGTTGACTACCGTTATAGATAGACTTACATTCAAAAAACCGTTTCATGGTTTGGACCAGAGTCTTACACCTTCGCCGGCCAAGTGGCATCCTTCTACTCTTGAGAGCCGGGGACTATGGTTGCCTTCAGTACCAGCTTCTTGCGCCCTTTCCCGTCCTTCACACTCTGCGTGCGGTTTGAAAGTGGCATGCCTAGCCAGTCTCTGATGTAGTCCGGCTGTCTCCAGCTATCTCTACTTCTGGCGCCATCGATAACTTGTTGCAGGACGTGCCTTGCGTCTGAACTACAATAGAAACACACCGTAAATCCTTACTCATTAACTGGAAATTGTTTTTGGAAACATTCAGACGTATCAGATAGCATCCACTTTCGTCAGTGACACTTTGTATTGCCCATGTTGCATACTGAATAAAGTCAAAGTCAGTGACACTGGAGAGATCTGGAAGAAATTGTTGTTTTTTATACCCCAACTATGAATACAAAAGAGCTAAAGACAATTTGGATGTCCAATATGAAACAAGATGCAATAGACACACTCCCTCCATGCCCCAAACTTGTTGAACTTCAAATCCATTTGGTATTCCAAGGAATTGTCATGTTTGCTATGATAACAGTGATCATCGTCTACATGTTTGTATCGTCTCATTACAGTCCTGTAAAAAGCTGAAATCAGAAATGTTAGACCAGGATCGCCGATTCTGCCTGTAGAGATTCCGATCGGAGTTCCAAATCTGAAGATATTCTTCAACGTACAGGCAACTTCGATTTATGTCAACTGATTGACTTGAAAGTTACAATCTACAAATGAGAGACCATTACAACATTCCGAGCTTCCTTATAGGAGGCTCTGTCGACAGAGACTCCAAACAGAATCTCTATACTTTGGGTTTAACCCAAGATTCTGCCAGGTGGCAACACCAACACTATATCTCTCTCTATTTCTCTCTCTCTCCCACCTCTCTCTCTCTCTCTCTCTCTCTCTTTCTCTCTCTCCATCTCTCTAAATACTAGCCAGTGCGTGCACATGTTGGCCGAATATTTTGTAATTCGGATCCACTTTAAAATGCCTGCCTGTCCTTTGATATGTCTGTCTGAGAAAAAGAACAAGGATTTTGCATCGGCGATGATTAAAATGTCAAAGATTCTAAAGATGTTCTGTGACATTGACAAAGAAATTTCGCCAAAGACAAGCTCTCCTTTGAAAAACACATGTTCTCGCAGCCAGCCATGTATTGCTATATAGAATGTTCTGGTTAGATGTTTGTCCTTCAATGCAATACACCGCATTTTGTTTCTTTGATGAAGACTTTTATCTTCAGTTCAGCTAAGATTTCAAAGGAGATTGAAATCTCTTTGTTGCAATGGAGTAGCGCACACGCTTTGGGATACTATCATACGATACTGCGCATCAGTATCTTACCCATGGTTACCATTTAAAAAATTCTGTTTGTTCACAGATTGGTTTTCTATGACATCAATGCTAGACCCCAGAGGGGACGTTGGCAGAAGAAGTTTCCAAATCCCCAAGTAAACCCCAAGTGGTAACTGAATCCTTGGACGCAGGTGTAGAAGTTTGACAGTTCTTTAACACAATAAACACTCACGAAGGCCAGGCATGGCATCGCAAACAACATTTTAAGATTTTACATCCGGCGGTTCTTCTGATCTACAAAGGTGATGTTTATAAAATTACCAACTAGCATGATCTTACGTCGAAGAAGAGTAGACATGCAGGTAATAAGATATGCCAAAAAACGCAGTTACTCAAGCAACTGGATATGATTTTGGTATAATCTGTTTATTTTCTAATCGCTCCAACATCCGTTCCACTGCATTTTTTTTTCAAAATCATATCCAGTTGCTTGAGAAACTGCTTTTTGGCATATGATCTTAAAAAGCTAAACAATGTGATAGTTACTCCGATACCCCTGCAATACATTCTTCTACGTTTGCTTCATTGGAAAGTAAAATATAATACTTAAAAGAAAACATTTTAAGGCACAAAGAGAATACTCAGTATACAATGTTACAAAACGATGATCTTTCTTTAAATGTTTGCCTCAAGAACACAAAGGCTCAGCAGGAAAACAAGAACACCTCTGAACTTTGACAGACGCTTTTGACTGTCCGTTGTCGTAAGAACGATATGGCCTCCTTTGGTCAGTATTGACCATGGTAAAATCCTAATTGATATCGGCCTTACAGCGTCGACTGTGGCCAAACAGGCCTGTACGATAATTATATTCTCTGCCACATAGGGCACATCTGTAAAAAGTGTAAGCTGAGTCAGGTCTTGAAAAGTTCTTTTCACAGGACTACCATACTTTCTGTATCATCATATTTGTATCGCTCCTTTCATGAGTACAACATCAGCATAACGCTGCTTCGTGGATATTAATTTATTGTTCTGTTTTCAATCAAAACATCACCTTATCTTATCTTGTCACCATATGAATATGTACGATAGGAGTGGGTACCGGTCTCGAGAAAAACGGACCAGGAAAATTCAGTGAACTGGATGTTGGACCGATTTGAAAATAAACAGATTATAGCAGCACTAGTGCTGCAGGCGTTCAGGTGTTTTGAGGCTTATTGGTCCAAGAAAACAGCAAGAGTGACATGGAGGAGAGTTAAGGGTTAGTTGTATCAAGTTTCTACACTCAAACTTGGTCTAAGTTAACAGAAGCAGTTAGCATTGTTTGCGTGAATGTAGGATACTCCACCAAACAGATTATTTTGTTCATTCATAAAAAATTAGGTCCAGGTTCAGGTCCGGATCTGATCCTCTGGACCTGGACCTGAATCTTCTGTACCGGTACACACCCCTACGTACCAACGTATTGGTGTTATCATGTTATGAAGCACACCGGGCAGTGTGATTCCTTTCATGAGATAATGTCAATTGATTTAAGAACGCATCTTTTGAAAACCCTGCTGCAGCACACATAAAAGAACCAATGTCATAGAAATATTAATATTGAGGTTAATACATCTGGTGTATTAATACATCTGGTGTATTATTTGCAGGTAGGTACCGAATTTTGTGCAGTCTGGTCAGTACTTGGATGGGAGACCGCCAAGGAAGACTGGATGCTGTAGCCCGACCATGAATTCACGAGTTCGTCTTTCGGTAGGGACGTTAAAAAGGGGGTCCCGTGTTCGAAGAGGTGCGCCGAGCACGACAATCAGCCTCATCACTCGTATCTCTCAGTGTGAGTGGGATAACAACGTTTAGTCCAGCACACAGAAACCCCTTTATATATACTTCTATTTGTGATCCCTCTGATGTTTTAACCATCTGAATCTTCGTCCTTTTATCAAGAAGTCCTTCTTGCATACACACGAATATATCTAATTCAGATCGCTCAAAATAGACATTTTATAACGAAAAATATTGTTTATCAGAGAGCAGAAGGGTGGTCTACAGAATCATCGGCCTGCAAAATAACATGCAGCTGCGACCTTTAAAGTAGAAAACCTTTAAAGCGTGCGTTGGTCTTTTGCGAAGTAACTCAATACGCGCAGGTCAATACCAATAGGGTAGGCATCAACTAAGGCCACAGAGACATGAAAGAATCTTTATATAACGATCCCAACTTCTCAAATTTCATTTCTTTCTGTACACAATCACCCAATTCTCATCACAAAGCAGGGAAAACCGTGAAACTTCAAGCTAAGGTTTATATCACCGATATTTCATCTTGTCCCCGAACCAGGGTCGACCGGATTCTGTAGCCGCACGAAGCTTTCCACGAAATCGTCTTCAGGGAGGGACGTAAAACGGGGGTCCCGTGCTCGAGGAGGTGCCTCGACTACGTTAAACAGCCTCATTGCTCAACACATTGGGTACCTACTGGCTGGCAAAAATACAACAGATATTATTATTATTATTATTATGTCCTTGTATACGTAAATATGCTCTTTAACAGTGATGTTCAGTACAATATGATAGGGCAACTTCTACATACAAAATAATATTTCATAGCCGGTGACATAGACTTCTAACACTTACAGATACTTTTGATAGATGCACTTGATATTAATTTCATACCCGGTCTTCTATACAATTCTACACAGACTATTACTGAATAGTCCCTCAATATCCTTACCGTATGGATTTTTATTGTTAACTCGTTGTTACTTAGAAGTCAAATGGATTAACGCACCCTTCTGTTATTAACTGCACTGAATCCCCAAATCCCAAAACCGGTGCTGTCCACCTAGATAGCTTCGCATTATTGCAACAGCCGGATAATTGCACAAAATTCACTCGCAAATAGGCCGTGCGATTAAGCCGCTTCTACTGTATTTGCATGATCTTCCCACTACATGTACTAGTAAGCTCAATTGGTTCCATGTTCGAGGAGCTGCCTCGAGCACGGTACAAAAGCCTCTTTACTCAGATGAGTACCTATTGGCCGTTCTATAAACGGTGCGATGAACCCCCTATTTTACAATGGAATAGCCTACAGACGTCAGTATTAGCAATAAGTTGCCCGTCATCCCCCGCACACAGACAGTCCCACCTCGGTGTCGGTGCTATCGGTACCACCGCGTCGCGAGCTGCAGACCATTAATCAGTCGTCGCAACAGTCGAACTAGCTAGAGGGACGCTCTCTTTCTGCTGTACGTATCTAGCCATATTTGCCTACCGTCTGGTTACAACATTGCAAGCGATAGCTCCTAGGAAATCGGATCGCATCACCACGAAATTTTAGTGAAACGCGTGTTTTTGTCAGAGATAGATGTTTGTGGGAATACGTATTTCCTGCATCGCAAATTATCGCGTGAGGCCTCCGTAGCGTATCAACAGGTCAACCGTTGCGCATTGCCGGCTAGAGGGGGCGAGCTGAGAAATATTTATTTATAAGTCTCTGCGAGCAGAAACCGCAGTTCGAAAAAATCGGTTTCACGGCAAGTTTCATCATGAATGGCTCTAGCTTGACGTACGATTACGGTTTATCCCAGTTTGATTTGGAAATACTAGCCAACCTTAGCGCTGCAGACGGCGTTCCTTTTGAGGAGCACCGTCAAGCAGAGGCCGTTAGCGTTGAGGAGGAATCTGGTGAACCGCTGGGCGTTAAGATTTTCCTGGCCCTAGTGTATATCCTTATCATATGCGTATGCGGCGTAGGCAATCTCCTATTGCTCATCGTTATCGCAGCGTATAAGAAAATGCGAACGATCACGAATGCGCTGATCGCAAACCTGGCCTTTTCCGATTTCATCGTGGCTGTGGTTTGCATGCCGCTGATCATGGACTACTACATAGTCCGGCCCGACCGCTACTGGACCTACAGCGACACCACATGTACGGTCATCAACTACCTGCGGATGGCATCTTTGTACGTGTCCACCAACTCTCTTCTGGTCATCGCTATTGATCGGTGAGTAAGAGGAACCATGTACATGTAACGCACATTTACCTTAATTCGTGGGATAACCTATATTCGTTGTTTTTTTAAAAACAGGTTTTTCAGGGATATCAAGTCAGTGGTTTTTAAATTGCCATATTTTCAATATATAACAACACAGAAACACCACCTTCCATCCACTTGGTGTCCCTAAATAGTCCGTTTCTAAGTACAACGAATATAGGTTACCCCACGGATAAAGGTGAACAAGCGTTACATGATCGTGAAACTTTGATACATTGAAGTATACAATGTATATGGTGTTTTAAACTACAGGAAAATTCAGGTATCCTGGCTTGCCTTCCCATGCTGTTGTCTAACTGTTCACTGTATGCAAAAATAAACCAGTCATCATCATCAATATTAAAGTATATAGAACGATATTTGTCATGGATAAAGATGTGGTTGATTCTCAATGACATTTTCATAGAAAGCTCCTGGGAGAATACACGATCATGCCAAGAAGCAGGAGATATAACTTTCTCTTAGAGATCCATACTGGGCTGTGTCAAATTATCTATGCGTGCTTATTATCTCAGCTGAAGCGTCTTCACTGCTAATTTGTACGGATATATTGTAAAGAAAAATGCCCCAATTGGTACTGATAATGCATTCTCATCACTTTCATGTTAGACGTTACATTGAAAACAGTGTTTAAAATCGAACGATACATTTTACAGTGTTACTGCTTCTATTGCATATTCTAATGCTTTTGCACGGCCGGCCTTTTTCCTGATTGTCTGCGCTCTGAATATCTTCGTTCATGTATTAGTCAACATCTGATCTGGTATGCGCGGTAGAATATTACATACTTCATGCATGAGTTCCCGGTAGACAATGGAAATGCAAAAGACTCGCTCTTATTGAAACATGAAAAATTATGTTGCCTTTCATTGCTACTTGGCATGTTGCGAAACATCAATGCTTTTTTCATTATCCCACAACACCTTTAAGTTATATGAAATCACAGCATTGGTATTGGTTGATAACTTGGAAGAAATTATAGCCAAGAGTGAGCTTCTACCCGCTAAGAATCGGCCGTCAACTAATGAGACATAGAGAATTCAAATGTTGCAGCCGAAAGCCTAACAATTCAGCTCCCAGAATTACAATTGACAGGCGAGGCCAGCTTTTCAACCCCTATGGCTGATCAAGTCAGATCGCTACTGTCGCTGTTCATGTAGTCTGTGTTAGATGTATTTTTCCTGTCGTCCAATTCAGTGAAGATTTTGCCATGTTAGTAGCATTTAGATTAGCAGCATGGAAGACAAGAAATAACCGCGTTTGATGAAAATTTCCCCAACAGATTTCTGGTGTAAGGAGTAAGGAGTATGTGTTTTGCACATTTTCATTCGAGAAATTTTAGAATTGAATAAATCAATAAAGACACACCATTTCACATACATGGTGCACTTAAGGATACCGGTGCGGCACTGCTGGGTTCGAAAGATTACTCAATTAATTTTAGAGATATTAAGAACGAATTTTCTTACGCTTTGTGCATTTTGTTGTCTTCGAACGCATCACGCGTGCACGCAATATCATAAAAAATACGAACCGCGCAGTGCCGCACCAGTGCCCGAAGTGCAGTGAGATACCACATTAAGAATATGAGCTGATCTATATTTTTAAGCCACTATTTTTCACATTTCATTGATGTCTGGACGTGCTCAAAACTAACGCGGGAAAAAAAGCCGACAAAGTTTTCTGTCCGGGAAAAACAATTATATGATGTTGTTCCAGAGGCTAATCATGAACTGCCGGTTACCGGATATCAGAAAATACAAAAACATGAGTAAATTAAATCTTCATTCAGGTTCGGCGTTTCAACGTTTTTTAGTGCAACGCATGTAAATACAAACTTACGACATTTTTCTATGGATGATCTATGTGATTATGCGCGATTTTTTTAAGTCTAGGAACGTAACATTGTGAACGAATACTGTGAAACCGTTTGTATTTGCATAAAAATAGGTGAAACTGAACAGAAGCACTTGTCTTCGAAGTATCAATGCAGCGGAAGCACTGTGGTGTGTTAATATGGCAATTCATTCCGCTCTTCAGGGATCACGCGCTCTCGACACGTGTTTTATTTAATGTTCTCTAAATATGATTCTTCACTACTTCATTTCGGTTATAATCTAAATGCATATTTTCAATAGCCAACATAATTATTCCAGAGTAGATGAGGCGCATCAGATGGTCTCTTAATATAACTGCTTGCTTAGTTGTTTTACATCGTGTAAGTGCTGGTGATTACCGTGCGGTTCCATTTATTTCCTATTGACAAAGATGGATTCAACTTAAAAACATGAAATTCCTAATGGACTTTCAATTAACCCTATATACAGTGACTGTTCATTAGTGCTAGTCTTTGTGCTTTTTGATTTATTGTTGATGATTAATGTAGATCGCGTAGCGCAGAATCCGGCTGCCATGTCATCGAATTTGTGCCCCTGGGAAAGGCACTTTACACGACTTTCCTCAGCTCACTCAGGTGGAAAATGCGTACCTAACTTCGGCTTGGGCCGTCCCTCGGATAGAACGTTAAATGGAGGTCCCGTGTATGGGGAGAGCCACACCCCACGCACGTAAAAGAACCCCACACGTGCGATGGTGCGGTGTGCGATGGAGCAAACTATTCTGTCTAGAGTTGGTCATTCACCACAAATCACCCGGATGGAGGCCTGGCGAACATTTGTCTCGTATTAGCCATACAGTGATTTACTCGTACATAATTCACCATGCCCCGTAGAGGAGATAGGCGCCGCCAGGGGACTAAAAGCCTGTTGAGTCAGCATGGCAGAATCTTTTTGTTTGGATTCTCTTGTCGATTCGACAGATGAGCAGGCAGACAGGCATTTGCCTGTTTGCCTCACCTGCACATGACATTTTATGGTGAATGAGTGGTGTGCAATTCCTTCTTCACCCTCTTGTCTACTGGAGCACTAAGTCTCACAGGGACAGAACTGTATGACAAGTGTGAGGCGGCTTCAGCAGACGCAGGTTTGTTGTTCGGAGTATCCGTCTCCTAGGAGGACTTCCGACCAAGGATGTAAGGGGTTCCTCCTAATCCCAGGAGGTTCTGCCCTTGCGGCTGGTTAATACGCCTACAGCTGATTAAAACGCTGACTGGCTGACTGACTGACTGGCTGACTGACTGACTGATTAATGTAGAGAACGCTTAGAACTACATTGGGTGATAGATGTATAAAGGTTACAGGCGTCAGTGTCTGGTCTATCAATCCTGAAAAACTGCGTCCCAATCAGAGAATGATATATTACATGGTATTGGGTAATGAATCAATCACTAATACACATGAGGACAATGAAAAATAGACAGTGGAAGACTCATCGGCGTTTTTATCCTTCTTAAACAGGTTGGGTGGGGGGGGGGGGGGCTTGTCTTGTTTGCTATGTCTGTTGGATCTTCATGGCCATGCGGGGGCGCGCCTTGCATTGAAGTAAACCACGGCATCGTAGATCCGGTATCTTCCATTCAACAAGTCTCAGACTTCGTAAACAGGCAAAGGTAAAACGGGCCTTTGCAAACGGCTTACTGTTTGCAACATTCGTCATTTTTGGTAACGGCGCATATGGGAAAACTGTCTATTCAGCTTTATCTCCATATAGTTAAGTCATAGGCAAATGTCATGGTGGAGCATTATCACAGACAAAGTCATTGTAAATATACATGCGTCATTTCTTAGGAAGTTCTTTTAAATGTAATTCTAATTCTCCAAAATAGACCAATGGTACTCATATTAAAGCCAGGGACATTTTGTATGGAGACAAAATGAGAAATACAGAAAATAAACTAGCGTTACTTTTATCCTAATCAATTAAGGTA
This sequence comes from Branchiostoma floridae, assembly GCF_000003815.2. NCBI lineage: Eukaryota > Metazoa > Chordata > Leptocardii > Amphioxiformes > Branchiostomatidae > Branchiostoma > Branchiostoma floridae. Next base: position 8,382,228 of record NC_049994.1, on the reverse strand, counting down.
GGCGTTTGGCACTCAGGTCCTTATTAAGCTTTGAAAAAAACAATGGTATTTTTGTATGGTTCAGGAATTTTAGACGCATTTAACAGTCCCGCATAGATAAAGATAACAGAATGAAATTCAAAAGAGTGTCGAGTTTTGCGTGTTTCACCAAACACAACTGCTCCTATTATCCCTCTCAATATCTCCTGACCAAATCATTCTTTGGACATAAAACCTCTTAGCCCACGGAATCCCATTTTACGGCGGCCAGGAAAATGGTTAAGGAAGATGAACAACGGGAAATGTGTGGCTTCCGTTCTTCATTCTGCATTACAAAAAGCGTATTTGATGTACTTAAGTTAATTAGCAACGAGGTTAAACCGACTATTCTATGTAAAGAATCTCCTTCAGCCCATCATCAATCTCAGTTCACAGATATTGGTCAGCTCCCTGAGAAACAAAGAACAGCTAGTGTTTGTAGGAAACAGGCACATTCTTATTAATGTCAATGTCATCAATCAATAGTGTACAGGCCCCCTCTCACTTGACGTGCGGCACGCTTGCGGCATTGCTGCGTTCGTTCGCTGCGGTACTGTTTTGTTATTTTCTCCGATTTGTTATAATCTAGATATTGCGCAATACGTAAAAGTGTGACATAGAAGACCACAAAATACACAACAAGTAAGAAAATTCGTTCTTTATCTCTGAAATTCGTTGAGCATCTTCCGAACGCAGCAATGCCGCAAGCGTGCCGCACGTCAAGTGAGAGGGGGCCTTACCTCACAGATGCTACCTCGGTCCACTTTTGTCCTTAGCTATAAGTCACATGTACCATCAAATAAACTAAATTTTATAACATGTACCATCAACTATGGTATAATGAGATTAATCAAAATCGTTATTTGTTAGTTTTACTTATTTTACAATGGCAAGACACGTCGCCTATAATGGCGCCTTTTAATATTCTTCCTAAAGACACAGTTTGAGGACATTATCTTTGAAAGGAAGCCTGCCTTGGTTGTAGTTGATTCCCTAAAAGCCTAAAAAGTGGCTACAGACAAAAAGTGACTATGATTCGTCGCCTCTTAAAGATAGCCGAGGACACGGCACTACCAGGAACTCACGGGTATTAGCTGGATAGAAAGGTGATCCTAGATGGCAGTGGCGGTCTGTTTAGTATGCGGGAAAGCCTTGCATTATGCACCTGAGCTTTAGCCTTTTAGTGCTTAGCTGCATTGGTTGAAGTGAACATATTACACAGCACTTCTACGTGGGGTCAAGCCTACGGCATATTTATTCATCCATCTTACACGCGTAGACGAAATACGCATTAATATTTTTGGTACCGCTTGGAGCTCTGGAATGACAAATGGTAGCATTGCAGTGCATTTAGGCCCCCTTTCCACTTAAGGGCGATCGCGATGCTCTCTCACTGCGACCTGAATAGGATATGTTTAACCTTTGATCTTATACTGGGTATATCATAGAGCATGAAAAAAATGTGACTGAGAGGACAGCAAAGCACACAAAGTGTAAAAAAAAAATTCGTTTCTTTTCTATACAATTCGTTGAGCGATCCGTCAAATTTGAGGTCACAGAGCGCTGTCCTAGTGGAGAGGGGGTATAAAGGTATTGAAACGCCTGCCTTTACGTGCAATGTTCATGCAAGTAAGGTTTTTCTACCATCATTGCAATCATTGTGCTCAACTGTGTTAATGACTGCATTCGCTTTCAGCCATCTACTTAAGGCTGGGTTATATTAATATGTATACAATGGTTTACCTTACAGAATGCATGCACATGGTGTTCCTTTGGAAATTGTTATTCTGCCAGACTCTACTCTTTAGCTTCCTATTGATTAATCGACATTTTTAGCCTGCTTACAAGTTAACATAAGTTACCGCTTTGCAATCATTGTGCTCAACCTTGTTAATGCATCACAGCGCATTCGTTATAACCCTTCTACTTAAGGCTAGGGTATATCAATATATATACAATGGTTAACCTTACCGAATACATGCACACGGTGTCTCTTGGGCAATTGTTATTCTGCCAGACTCTACTCTTTAGCTTCCTATTGATTAATCGACACTGTTAGCCTCCTTACAAGTTAACATAAGTTACCTCTTTGCATTTATTGTGCTCAACCTTGTTAATGCATCACACTATATTCGTTATATTTAAAGGCTAGGGTATATTAATATGTATACATTGGTTAACCTTAACGAATACATGCACATGGTGTCCCTTTGGCAATTGTTATTCTGCCAGACTCTTGCTCCCTAGCTTCCTATTGATTAATCGACATTTTTAGCCTGCTTACAAGTTAACTTAAGTTACCGCTTTGCAATCATTGTGCTCAACCTTGTTAATGCATCACACCGCATTCGTTATAACCCTTCTACTTTAGGCTAGGGTATATCAATATGTATACAATCATGGTTAACCTTACCGAATACATGCACATGGTGTCTCTTGGGCAATTGTTATTCTGCCAGACTCTACTCTTCAGCTTCCTATTGATTAATCGACACTGTTAGCCTCCTTACAAGTTAACATAAGTTACCTCTTTGCATTTATTGTGCTCAACCTTGTTAATGCATCACATCGCATTCGTTATATTTAAAGGCTAGGGTATATTAATATGTATACATTGGTTAACCTTAACGAATACACGTACACGGTGCCCCTTTTGCAATTTTTATTCTACCAGACGCTGTTAAGCTTTCCATTGATTAATCGAACTGTTAGCCTGCTTACAAGCTAATTAAAGGTTACATCTTTCACGAAGTCCGTTTTACATCATATGAATTACACATTTATTCGGTGCTAATGATGCTACCTTATTAATAACCTATTTCTTCATTCTAAAAAGGAAATAGAGGACAAGTCAGTTAACGCTGTAATTTATGACATTAGGATTGTTGGCGGCAATTGCTGGAGAAGATGCAATGCGTCAGAGCTTTATATAGAAATATCTATATCATATTTCCTTGCCAAAGAAGTTACGATCTTGATTTGATTGTGACTGCGCTAAGATGTGGAAATGATATCTAATGAGTGTCACTATAATATAATATAGAGGAGCGACAAGGATTCAGATCGCTAACAAGTTTAACTCTTCGTACGTAAACTGTAAATGCATTTAAGTTCCTGAAGATTTAATGTCGCGGTAGCGGGATAAAGGACTAGTCGAGGTGGTTTTAAGCTAGCGGTAGTACCATGCACTGTAGTCTATAACTGCCATGGAAAAATGTTCGCGGTGGTTTTTAATTCGCGGTGAAGCGGCCATCGCGAATGTTACTGCATTTACAGTATGTGTAAGCGTGAAGGTTATGTTTTTGGTGCTATTTGTCTCTGGATTGGGGTGGGAGGTTCTTTACGGAAGGCATTACTTGATACGCTGTGGAGGGATCTTGGGGATATTTGGTATGTTGTTATGTTGAGGTGCACTCTCACTACACTTGCGTCAAGCGTGCGTCACTGTGAGGTTCGTTCACTGCGGCACTGTATTGTAATTTTCGTGATTTTCAATAATCTAGCCATTGCGTAATACGTAAAATTATGACTTAGAAGACGAAAAATACTCAAAGGGGAAGGAAATTCGTTCTTTGTCTCTGAAATTCGTCATCTATGAACCCCGCAGTGCCGCACCGGTGCCCCAAGTGCAGTGAGAGTCCACCTTAACACATTTAGCTATTCTTACTTATACGAATATGTAGAATGTCTAAAGGTTATCTTTTTGGTGCTATTTGTCTCTGGATCGGGACGGGAGTGTTAGTTTATGGAAAGCATTACACGATACGCTGTAGAAGTATCTTGAGGATTTCTTGTATGTGGTAGGGTACACAATGGACAGGTTTAAATATCATAATGGTGACAGTCTGAAACTGAAGTAGAACTCCCTGTTTCAATATCCTACTATTCCTTTAGTATGGTTGGTTATATCCAAGAAAATATACAAATTGCAAAGGCTGTATCCTTCAACAACTAGTGACTAATAGGTTCTGCCTCGGCCGATGGATACTTGCTTATCTCCAAACAGATCACACGGTAGTATAAGATAGTATCAAAAGCTGGCAGAGGAGTGAAGCTGGCATAGGAGTGTGTCTCTACCTATGCGGTAGTGAAACACATTCCTAGGCCGGCTTCACTTCTCTGCCTGCATTTGATACTACCTTATACTACCGTAGGATCTGCTTAGAGATTAGTCTTTTCCACTGGTAGATCTGCTAGGAGATTAATAGTCAAGGTTTTGGGGTGGTAGATTGCTAGCTATTTTTCTTCGTCTAGTTCCATTGTTAACATGGGTTATAAACATTACAGGTATGTGGTCAATGTCTGTACCAGGCTGCTACCAGCGTAGCACGGATGTCCCAACGTGTTGCCTTCATCGTCACCGTCCTGGTGTGGGTGCTGTCCATACTACTGGCCATCCCTGTTGCCAGAAGCATGGAAATTTTCTTTTCCAAGTTCTATTGTTAACATGTGTTATAAACGTTGCAGGTACGTGGTCATTGTCTGCACCAGCGTTGCACGGATGTCCCCACGTGTCGCCTTCATCGTTACCGCCCTGGTGTGGGTGGTGTCCATGCTACTGGCCATCCCTGTTGCCATCTACTCAGAAGCTGTCGAGCACGCGAATGGCGGGTCAGCTTTCTGCGGACAGGTCTGGCCGGTACACGTCGAAAACATGTAAGTTTCTTGTAGTCTTATGAAACTCTAACCTTTCACGCAATGGAAAAGGGACAGATTTTCCTCTGAATACCACCAGTTTTGTACAGGCATGAATCGCTTCCATGACGTCAAGATTTGTATATAGAACACGTGACTTAGTTAAGAGTAGTCCAAAGGTGGCGGGAAGTTAATAGCGTGCCCCGTCAGGGCCCTAATGTTTATGGGTCATTTTTCTGTCCTCCTTTTCACCACATATTTATCATGCCAACACCTTTATTGCTTCATCATCTATTGAATGCTCCAAAGTTTCATATATATCTTTTAAAAAGCTTCATTTAAAAGAAGTTGCCAACAGAAATATTTATGTATTTACAGGTACAAAGCCTACTACCTGACATTGTTCATCCTTCAGTTTGCTCTGCCTGTCCTCATCATGGGCTTTTGCTACATTCGGATCGGCTTACGCATATGGTAATTTTGCCACGTATCTTTTATCTAGTAGATCACAGCAAATCATCACATCCTATTATCAATTTATCTTATCTCTTTGTTTGACGTCGAAATGTAAATTTAAAAAAGATATTATCATAACAGTAATTAATCATTATAAGAAATCATTTATCATAATGATTATTCTCAAATTATTCATACTCATCATAATTTGTCATGCATTTCGTTATAGAAAACGATATAATGTTCTTTTTTTAACCTACTCATGCTTGTAGAAACATTTCTTAATATATTACGAAACTGATTAAATTTCTTGGTATTTATCTTTGTATATAATTACAAAAGATAGCATGTTCAGAATTCATCTTGTGGTTCCCTCTTTCAAGTTGACAGTCATAGTTATGCAAATGAATCACAACTGTTGTAAATTCACCACTGGTACCTAACCTAATGTTAAAAAAATGTCTGCCTACTCCTCAACGGACAGATACTAGAAGTTGTAAACGAAACCGGTTTAACAGACTGAATAATGGTTCAGAAACTTGAACTATGCGGCTCCAGCTGTCTTACTGAGCTCAGGGATGACTGCGGTGCGATAGACGTCGATTAGTTAAGGAATGAGTCCACTCTACTATACAATGTACTATACACCAAAAAGTAGTTACTCAAGCAACTGGATATGGTTTGGGAAACGGTCAGACGTTTCAACTGGCATCTACCAGTTTTCGCCAGTGACAGTGAAGTGCAGAAACTAGTCTTTTATACCTTATCTGAGAATGAAGACAATTTCAGCTGTCCAATACAAAACAGATAGGGTATAAAAGACCAGTTTCTTCCAGATCACAACAGTGTAACTGACGAAAACTGGTGGATGCCAGTTGCAACGTTTGATCGTTTCCAAAACCATATCCAGTTGCTTGAGTAACTACTTTTGGCGTATCTTATTACCTGCATGTCTAACCAACATCGACATCGAATATGCTAAACAATGTTACAGTAATAGTTCGAATTCTACTTCAAATTTTGCAGGTACCGAACGGTTCCCGGGCACCAGACTGACGAACAGCAGATGAGAATCCAGCAGTCCAAGCGTCGCGTGGTGCGCCTCCTCATGGTCATTGTCGTCATCTTCACCCTCAGCTGGTTTCCCTACTACATCTACGCCATCATTCGCGACTGGTTCCCAGAGATCCTCCACGACACCCACCACAACACAACCATCTATTTCATCGTAGAGGCACTGGGGATGTCCAACAGCATGGTCAATACCATCGTGTACATCGTGATGAACAAGAGCGCCAGAAAACACATCAAGATGCTGGCTAGTGACTGTAAGGCATTGCGGAGTAACAGGCAGAACAGACGAGTCGGTGCTCAGCCGGGTGTCATGGCCAGAGCTCACACATCCTCGGACACAAAATCGCCGAGTTCTCGTCAGAGGGGACAGGGTGGGGACAATGTGAACCGTGTTGTGGAGCTCCACACTGTTCGCACAGCTGCTGGGAATAAAGGAGAGGGGTCGTCTGGCGGGGAAAACAGTCAGATGAAGCTGACTCCGAGGGAGTTTCGGCAGCATTTGCAGCACGCTTATACCCTCCCGGGAGGCGTGCAGGGTGGTAGCTCCCAAAAAGATGGCGGCGAAATCTCTACGATTGCGTAATGAGACAATGAAACACTCCAAAATACATTTGGTAGAGCAGTGTTAACATAAAGATATGGACCAAACAATCTTTCTGTAAGTCCAAAAATAGGAAGGCACAATGAATTTTCACAGAAATAGTCGAAACATATCAAGACAACTTTACGGATGTCTGTGTTTAAGAAATAGCTTTTTGTACGTATCTGAGTGTTCCGTGTCAGTATCATATCGTTTGGGTGGAGCATTTTTGAGCCTTTTGCTATGTACATTCTTTATCAGTAACTTTTAAATGTTAAGAGTTACATCCGTTAAATGGAGATAAGCTGTTTTGGAAAATAATAAATTTCGTTGTAAATAACATCTTCCTTCAAGGTCTATATTGTATTTGAAAATTGTGGCTGTTTTATGATTATTTGTAGTACTTTGTTATTATCTGTATACAACGATGTGTTGAAACGTAATTTCCGTTTGTACTTGTAACATATTTGAGTACGATTTCAAATATTTGAAAAATAGATATTTGTTATAAAAGATAAACTGATGCATTTGCCACTTCATAAATAATATGGCATGTATTCTAGTATAATTGTTTATTCAGATTATATCCGTAAATAAAATATAGTCTATATATGTTCAAACATGTGTTGTCGTTTGTTTGTCAATGCAAACTATATTTTGAAGGTCAGTGTCTGTACATAATGACATCAATTGATGTGCTTATTGGTTATGCAAAAATGACAATAAGTGAAAATGACAAGACCAAAACTTGAAATAAAAAAAGGTGATAAATTCACACTTGATTTTACACACCTCTAAATCTATGTCCTAGCCTTCAACTA
>NC_049994.1:8368763-8371570 GCF_000003815.2 Branchiostoma floridae | reverse complement strand
GTTCTCTTGACTGTTTTCCAGTAATTGCCCGTTGACGTATAGAGTTAGATCTTAAGCCACTTATTGTCACGTAAAATTACACCAAAATAAAACGAGCCACTTCCCAGAATTTTAAAATTTCTAATTGCAAAGTTTATAGGTCGTGGTACTTAGCGTAAAATTGCCCAAAAGCCTTATGGTACAGCTTTTAAGGAAAATGACGGGGTGTAATGTATTTATAATAGGATCTGAAAGACGGTCAATAAATTATGGAAAACGTTTCCATATATTCCATAGTGTTTATTTCCAGGAATCGACTGTTCTCTTGACTGTTTTCCAGTAATTGCCCAATGACGTAGATAGTTCGATCTTTAGCCATTTATTGTCCGTTAAAAATACACCAAAATAAGAGGAGCCCTTTCCTTACCTTTCCCTATTTCTAATTGCAAAGTTTATAGGTCTTGGGACTTAGCGTAAAATCTTACCCCAAACGCACTATAACACAGCTTTTGAGCGAAATAACGGGGTCTAATGTATTCTTAATGGTATCGTTTCTAAAGTCATTCTTACGCTATCATACGACGAAACAGACTTATAATAATCAAAGTGTTTACAAGCATTATTTACATAGCACAGCATATTGTAAATCAATTGATACATTTTGAACCGAGGAAAAATGAAAATAAATTATTTGCTCGATCCTTCAACACCGAAAATTAACGTTAAAACTACAACATTAAAATTAATGTTTTATGTTCTCCACTGAAAAAAATCGCCAGTCCCAGTCAATTATGAAGAAAAAAAATTTCCATGTCTTCCCTAGTGTTCATTTCCTGGAACTGACTGTTAACTTGTCCGTTCTTGAGGAAATTGCCCGTACGCGTTGACGTAGGAAGTTCGTTGATTAGCCACTTATTGTCAGTTAAAGATACGCCTATCTAGAACGAGCCCTTTCCTCATAATACAGTTTTTAAGAAACTTTTTTCTAAAGTCATTCTTACACTGTTATTATGAAATAGACTTAAATTATGTGTTTTTAGGCAAAAGCAGCATTTTTCAGTACAGAAAAATTACACCAAATATTGTACAGCCATCATCTATAATTCTTGTGACACCTCTTGCAATTTGTACATTACACTAGGTTTATGATTAATCTCTATATAACACAAACCGCCTGTAAATAAACTTTTACTAGTACGTATAAACTCAGCCCCTTGTTCATCCCCGCCCCCACACACACACACATCTGTCATTATTATGTTATATTTCTATATTCTTTTACCAGGATAAGCTTCCATCAGTGACTAATGCTGCTTTTCAAAGAGAGGCCCTCGATACACACATAACATATCAACACAATACAATATTTACATAGCAAAACATATTGTAAATCAGAAAATCTTGTAAGGAACGATTCGTAAGGATTCAAATCATTCTAATTTTTGAAAACGATAATAGCATAAACGCCTTAAGGTGCACTCTCTCTCTGCACGTACGTCAAACTTGCGTCACTGCGGGGTTCGTTTACTGCGTCACTGTTTTGTTATTTTCTCTAATGTTTTGTATAATCTAGATTTTGCGTAGTACGTAAATGCATGACTTAGAAGACGAAAGAATACACATAAAGTAAGAAAATTAGTTCAACTCTGAAATTCGTTGAGCTCGAGTATCATTCAAACCCCGCAGTGACGCAAGCGTGCCGCAAGTGCAGTAATAGTGCGCCTTTAGTACAAGAAGAGCATTTGTCTTCAAGCCATCTGTGCTGAACGAATTGGTTACTAATCCGGGGGTTTCAGACCTATATGTTGCTGGATTATCATCCGATCCAGTCCTGTATGCAAGATTACACACGACACAGTTTCAGTCCCTAAATTTCTAGGCCAACTGTCGGATCGATTCTCCTTACATTTCCCTAGCCATCCGTTTCCGTCACAAACAGTATCCCTTGTAACAAGAAAGGATAGATATAACAGGCCACAGCAAGTAAAGTTTATGGATGACATTAATTTTCGCCTGATTTCAGAAAAAAATTCCTCTTCGGGTGTGGTCAGATAGAGAAAAAAAGACAAAAATCTTGTTTTGTAGCCTAATAATCAGTACTTGTAGAGGTGACACTAGGGAGGTAGCCATGACAGGATATTAGTAGACGTGCCATCAATATTGAAGCCATGAATGCACCACACTAGTATCACTTTTACTACACTAGTTCCCTTCTTTAATGCAGGAATGAATGAATGCCTTGTTAGTTGTGGTGCCACGTTTTGTCACTTCAAATTTTATTACGATGTTTATGGTGTTCATTTGGAAAATTTAGCCATCTTGTTGTTTTTCGTTGTCATTATTTCAGCACTCTGCATAGGACGTCATCCATAAAATTTACATGCTGTGGCCTTAGACATTTAATGTGTTATCTCACTGCGCTTGGGGAACCGGTGTGGCACTAAAAATCGACATGAAAAGTAGTCACGACTCCCCTATGTGACTGATTGACTGATTGGCTTGAGTTTAACGCACAGAATGTGACAGGTGCTCTGGAAAAAGACATCTCTTCGAGAGAAAATTAGGTCGGGTCTAAGGAAAGGCCACTCTTGCTCCTCTAACCTCTACTATACGTCAATCCATGTAATCCGTTAATCCCCTAGTAAAGAGCCCGGATTAAGAACTAGGCTGTATATATATGATCGAGCCACAGCAGATACATGCATGTACATAACGTGTGTCAGGATCAGTCTGCATTGATGTGGCAAAAGGTCAATTCAGGGCGTGGTGTGAATATTTCTCTCAGCGATAGAAATTAAACTTGCAGCAAGAAAGGAGTGCTTTGTGTA
>NC_049994.1:8354209-8368663 GCF_000003815.2 Branchiostoma floridae | reverse complement strand
CCCGCCGATCCGACATGTTATTATGTTTGTGTGTGTGTGTTTGTGTGTGTGCGTATGTGTGTGTGTGTTTGCGTATGTGTTTGTGTGTGTGCGTATGTGTGTGTGTGTGTGTTTGTGTCTGTATGCGCATGTGTGTGTGTGTGTGTTTGTGTGTGTGCGTATGTGTGTGTGTGTGTGTGTGTGTGTGTGCTGATTTCAACAGCAAAATGCCCGACGTCTTAACAGTTACGGCGGTATAGAGTAGATTACAAAGTGCACCTTTAAAGGTGACTCTTCAAGCACCATTGATTGCTCTACCACCCCCATCTTTGTTTCTGGGCGAGGTTCTATTTGAATTATTTCGAAGATATAAGTAAGAAGTAATGGAGATATTACGTTAGCAATAATTGAGTTGACGTGTGGGTTTTCTTATTAAATAGCTTACTGCAAATCGACGTCTTTGTTCCTGTGTATACTGAAACAGCTTTGTATATTTTGTAGCGCTAACAAAGTGCTTGAGGGAGCATGGTTGTGTCTTAACGAATATGAAGTCTGTATTACATCTTTTGTGTACTCCGAATGAAACGAATCTCTTCGTCACGACTTGTAATTACCAGAGGCAAGAGGCAATTACCATTGTGTGGAGCCTGACATATTTGATGTTCTCTAAATGAAAGGAGTCTCTTCGTAAGAACTGGTATCTACTGAAGCCAATGCGGTCTTGTGGTGGAGGTTCTGGAGCTTGTTTGATATATAATAGGGGTATATTTTGTCGCTGTAACAAAGTGCTGGAAAGAGCGTTTTGCGTCCGAATTAATGAGAGCACTGAGAATATCAAGCATGTTGGACATCTTTTTTGTACTCCAAATGAAAGAAATCTCTTCGTCCCAACTTTATTGGTAGCAAGCTGGTATTGTGGTTAGAGTATGTGAAGCCTGTTGGGTACCTTTTGTGTGCTCAAAATGAAAGAGATCTCTTCGTGACGACTGCTAATTTTACCGGAGGCACGGTTGTTGGAGTATGTGGAGACTGTTAATTTTGGGCATATTTCCGTGCTCTAAATGAAAGAAATCTCTTGGTAAGAACTGGTATTCATCGGACACAGGGTGGTATTGTAGTTAGAGTATGTAGAGTCTGTTGGACATATTTTGTGAGCTCAAAATGAAAGAAATCTCTTCGTGACAACTGTTCTTTTTACCGGAGGCACGGCTGTTAAAGTGTGTGGAGCCTGTTGTGCATATTTTGCGTGCTCTCAATGAAAAATCTCACGGTAAAAACGGGTATTTACCGAACGCAATGTGGTCTTAAGCTTGTGGTTGAGGTGGTTTGTTTTCCTGCGGCACTGTTGTGTTATTTTCGCCGATTTTGTTGTTGAATGTAGATACAGTCAAACCTGTATTAGCGGCCACCTTTGCATAACGGCCACCTGCCCATAGTGGCCATTTTTTGTCGGTCCCTTGGATTCGTAATGATTAAGAGATAGGCTTAGCGGCCACCTGTCCAACGCGGCCACGGCCACGCGATTTTCGGTCCCGCAGGTACAAAAACACTGCCGATTACGGCCACGTGGACCGCTGGTCTATGTTTCGGCACGCGTTCGGCCATATACAGCGGCCGTATCGTCACCCTACGCCAGATTTAAAAACCTCTGTGATTTATTTTCAAAACAAAACTTCGTAAATCGGCGCTACCCATACCCGCTGACAAACGAGGTCATATAAGGTCAATAGACGACACCAATATTACGGAGGTAAATTGTGTTAAAGTTACGTTCTAATACACTATCGCTTAGGTTAATTTACATCACAAAAACTTTCTAAATAAACTGTTACAAAGACAAAATGATATGAACTTCAGACTATAGTGCATTTTATTCTTACATTTATTAAGAGATAAGTCTAAAATGACGAGACTTTTCTTGTGAGTACCACATTAGCATAATGGGCGAATCCGACGTGTGAACGCGTGCAGGAACACACGGACGGCGAAGTATCAAAGGATACAAGACGAAAGATCAAAGAAATATGACGATACCGGTCTCTTCAGACAATATCAACTGTAGAACATTTAAATTTCTATAGCTATTGTTTTCTTAATACATATAGTGTAAAAATCATTGCAGTACATGTACAGTACTGTATTATGTGAATATAAATCAGTGGGTACTAAAACCATGTGTAACTTTTGCTTGTGGTCAATTAATTAGCATATTATCTATAGTGGCCACCTCTCTACAGTGGCCAATTTTGACCAGTCCCTTGAGTGGCCGCTATAGACAGGTTTGACTGTACTAGTATTGCGTAATACGTAAAAATATGACTTAGAAGTACACACAAAAAATGCACACAAGGTAAGAAAATTCGTTCTTTATTTCGTTGATTAAGTTAGCTTTCGAACCCCGCAGTGTCGCACCGGTGCCTCAAGTGCAGTGAGAGTCCACCTGTAGACGCCATTGTTCTTCTTTCAGGTGGGTATCGAGAGCTGCAAAAGTATGATCTCAACACCTGGTGTAAAACAAAATATCAAATAAGCACATTTCGTACCTGAAAGCATACTGTATTTTTGTAACGAAGGGGTCACTTGTCTTATATATTCTCAAATCGATCACGAATCAAGGTATTTCACCTGGCTAAATTGGCATTTTTACCTTCCATAGTTTTCTCAATAATGAATTAAGAAATAATTGAGCCGTAACGAAAATTGATAGATGGGCATGAAAGAATTCTAAATCTGATTTTTTTTCCAGAAGGATGACGTCATCAGGTTTTATTGCCCCTAATATGCATTCATTTCTTATGAGCATAATCTATCAATATTCTATTCTTATTGATTAATTAATGAGAAAACAATGTAAAGTCAAAATGCCAATTTAGCCAGATCAAATACCTTGAATCAACCTGCTATAATGTTTTGTCAACTCCCAGGTTATCTAATAGCACAGCCAGAGACACATGCTAGATTATAAGCTAGATTTTGGCCCTTTGTCACGACTGTCTGACAAGCTTGACATTCAGCAAGCGTTACGACTTACTACCTAACATCTGCTTGGAGATTACCGATACGTCCGCCATATTGGATCATTATGACCTGTGACCTGTCTGGACTTCGGCCTTGTCCTGTCATGTGATGTCAGCAAAGTTCGAGCTGTTTAAACTCACTTGTTGTTCAGCAAGATTAGTATTTTCCTCGCAAATCGAGCATTGCTGTGTTTTTGCTGCAGTTTGTTGGTTGTGCGTTTGTGTTGTTTATCGAAGAAGGTGAGTAGCATTTATCAACAACAATCGTTTAGCATTTTATTTGGTGACGGTAAAGCGTAACGTTACTACGTTATACAACTGACCTAGTTGATATTAAACAATGGAATAGGACGCAATTGTCAACATGATTTGTATTTCGTCAACAACAAGAAACATACGATATTAGCAATATCATAAGGATAAATGATCCGTATACAAAATATGTATGATAGCCTTAAAACAACACCAATTGCAGGAATTGATGATCACAACATTCAGTACTGTTCAGTACCAGATTGCGAGAAGCCGTTCTATCTTTCATCGATGACTGTGTCCTCAAAAATGTCTTTCCACCATCTTTACACAATAAGATGCTTTTCATTTCACTCTACTATGAAGAACAATTTTCCTTCTATTTGTCAATTGCTGTTCTCCTAGGTAGTGATAACGTTTTCAATTTCCGTATCAAATTTGCATTTCCTCCCATTGTGTTTGTTCTAAACCATCTGTGCTTCTTCAAATATCCTCCAACGCGTTGGAGGTACACAAAATATTAATTGTGAAAGATGGAAGAATATAAGATATCGGATGATGATGCACGAGTGCTTGGTTTACAACAAACTTAGTGAAATCGAGAAGTAGACGTAATGAGAAAATTGATAACGTGATGAAAGAGTTATGAAATTTTGACGACGTTACGTTTTAAGCTGCTACAATGCTTGAATAGCAGGTAGATTGAAACATTGCGTACTTAACGTATCAGAGGCTCAATGTACTTCAAAATACGTCTATATCATACAATGGGAAAAGCAAAAAATCTTTAACTAAATCTGATACGAAATGATAGATCATAGAAAAATGTAATGCTGTGACACTATCTAGGAAGCAAATAAACGTATCGATTGGTTTATTGATTGATCAATGCTTTGGTCAATTAGAAGATTTGTTTTCATATATACATATGTAGCTAGCTGGTTAGCTTGATTGATTGGTTGGTTGGTTGATTGGGTAGTTGCCAAGGACTGTTGGTTGCATGGATGTATTTTGGTTGTTCTACCCATTGTTGTCGTGTATTTGGAAAATTGAAATTCGTCTATATGTATTAACGTTAACTGTGTGTCATGTGTTTCTAACAGATATGGTGAAACTAGCCGGGCAACTAGCCAGGCAACTATTCATGCTTGCCCTGGTTGCAACAGCGGTCACCTCTCGTGCAGGTGTTTCACAATCACGAGTAGAGAATACTCTCAACCTAAATGATGGGACAAGTCAGATAGAATACAGTGACAGAAGAGCGCTCCTGGCGGACTACTCTGACGTTGCAGATTCCTTGGACAGTCATTCTCTGCAACGCGAAGAATCTATAGAGAAATCTCTAGAACCAAAGCAGTTGATCATCCGTAGAGATTCTGAATTACCTGATCAAAATCGACATCTTACAAGCATTACAGAGAGAACAGCAGGCCAAAAACTACTTCTAGGACAGAGGGGTCAAAGTTCTAATAAAATCAGGTCACCTATACGTGTACCAAGGACAAATTATTACATGTATGCTGAAGAATTGTCACGAGACAAAACGCGTGAACCAACGACAACTCCTGTCCAACCAGTCAGCACTCAACCAGCATGTAGCTGCGACCAAGGACAGGGGAGCCCTCTAGTGATTTACATCGGAATTGCATTTGGCTGCACATGCGGATCCGTTGCTGTTTGTGTTGTTGTTTTCTTCCTGTGGTACACCCAGCACATGAAGAAATACCACCTACCGGGACAGTGGGAACACATGCAAACTGTAAGGGACTTTTCAGAGGGAACAGATGGTAGTGTTGTTAATTGATAGGAGAAAACATATAATGTATGATGTATATAGAATGTACTGTTCAAGCAATTATAAGAATTTGACTGCCGTACAAAAATTGATTTCATTCTGAAATGTTTTACTTTTTATCATGTTGCAAAATTGTTTAAAATTTTCGTTAACGTTACATGATTTAGTGTTGAGTTAAAAACATGTGATTTCTGACTTATATTCAGTTTTATGCAATTTGTAATTTTTATTTTTTCCTATCTTAAGCCCACCTCTATTACATGAAATGTTTCCTGGTGAAATAGAAAGCAATTTCTCTTAATTCATATTTCTACAATCTTTCTACTTAATATATACACAATTATTGTATTTTATTGAATTAACCAAAGAGGCATCAGAGGCATTAAAGCTGTTCATTAACATAAACTTCGACTCTTCATGTAAAAGAAGCAAGAAGTAAATAGTGTAGGGATCAGTGCCGCCGATAGGGGGCGTATTGACACTATTGCACTCCGGAGAGAATGGTATTGTTGAAAAATGTTGAACTTTATTGTCGACAAAATCGCACTGTAAAAATATCTGTTAAAATAGTTATAATAGGATACACAAAGGTGCGTTTGGTTTCATCCTTGAGTGATATACTTTAAAAAATAATATGTCGATCCAAAAAAGAAAACAAAAATCATTACATCAGAGTTTTAGAAAGATGCAATATAAAGATTACGGAAGATTTTGACAGATACAACAGCAAAAAAATTATATTTAGTCGAATATATATATTTGAAAAAGAAGCCATCTACATATTAAGCTCTTTACACAATTTCAAGCAATCTTTTCTTTTGAACAGAGTTAAACTGTAATTTCAAACACAAGAAATTGGATGGAGAAACTGGCCGCAGCTAGGTACTCATTTACACCCGAGTTATGTGAGGAAATTCGTGTAAAGTGCCTTTCCCAAGGGCACAAAGGCACACGGCAGGATTCGAACTCAGGACGTATTGACCCTGAGCGAAACGCGCTGCCGATTGCGCCACGAGATCTCACTGATCTGCATAATGCGAATTTATGATGGTCGTATTTTTGAACGATAGAAATACAAAGCAAACTATGGCTTGGTCAATAAGGCAGAAAAACATCAACTTTTCAGCTGTGCAATTTTGAACCATAAAGATTTCAAACTTAAAATGTCTTTAAAGAATAAAACACTGAACCGGGTCTCACGTTCATCGATTACTTCACCCAATGAATAACCGTCTTTGAAAACCATGCAATGACGCAACCAACTAAATGATCTCTTGACTTTCCCCGTCTTTGAGGTAGCACTGCCCCCGACTAATTGGCTAAAACAGGAAGTGTGGAAGGGATAGAAGCACTGACCTTTCAAAAATCCCAATGGCGTACGTGCAAAAAGGCGCACGTGCAAAAAGGCCTAAAGGATATCGTTTCCTTTCAAATGATTCCTTTATATTAAATGTCTGAAAAGTTACAGTAATGTTCTCTCTCCCCCAGGGGTGGATGTTTTGTGCTTTTGGTTTACGCCAGGTTGATGTGGCAGAATGGTCCGAGTGCTCGCAAAATCCTAACAGCATCTTTCAAATGATTCCCTTACAAGAAATATCTGAAAAGTTACAGTAATATTAGTTTTACTGTCTCCCCTAAGGATGGATGTTTTGTGCAGGTGACTGCTTTTGGTTTACGCCAGGTTGATATGGCAGAATGGTCCGAGTGCTCGCAAAATCCTAGCAACTCCATCTTTTCTTTCCCTTTCCTTTCCAATTATTCCTTTACAAGAAATGTCTGAATAGGTCCAGTAGTATTAGTTTTACTCTCTCCCCCAGGGGCGGATGTTTTGTGCTGAATGCTTTTGGTTTACGCCAGGTTGATATGGCAGAATGGCCCGAGTGCTCGCGTGGGTGTACTTGTCTCTCTCTCTCTCATACGAGGGGATGAATATCACGCCGTTGGGGAGTGTAACGGATTAGTGCCGTCAATGCAATCAACTGCTCCTAGCGGTCTTGGCGTAAGTCAAATTCAGCCATGATTTCTGATCCTCTGGACCTGAACCTGAACCAGACCTGGACCTGAATTTACTGTACCGGTACCCACCCCTAGTAGAGAAAGTTCGTATTGGAGGCACAAATGAGTGAAGTTCTGCTGAGCCTTTTTTTATCTAAAAAAAATAACGGATCCCTTGGCATGTACATGTTATGTGCCTCTTTTAGATAAGTGGACGAGCATTTCTGTTGATTGGTTGCTGTTATTTAACATTAAGCACCATGCTTCCTGTGTGAAAATCGATTTTCTACTGCGTCTACCACATAGTGCCATTCTTTTTCTTGTAAAGGGTCACGAAGCATATGGACGTCCTTATATTCGGCTACGCTATTATGATTGCCAATGAAATACACCGTTCTTCAGTTACGGGTGAAAAACCGGCGGCCTATAGAGGTGTTGTTAATTGGCCAAGCAAGTCGCCACTACATTAGTACGGTTGGGACAAATACGAACCGATTTCTTTACAGTTTTTAGAAATTAGGCACCCTCCGGGCACTTTTTCTTGATGTGATTACTGTATAATGTATGTATAATTTTTCACAAATTGTTAGAGGCAGAACAACTGTTAGGAAAAGATTATGTTTAAAATTGAGCATTGAATATGATTCTTTGAAATATTCAAGTGCGTCTATTTAATAACACGTAAGTTTTATCTCTTGGCAATGTTAATCGTTGGACATATAATTAAACATCTGCTTATCTATGACAATTTTCTACTTAAAACATTTTTTTCGTAAAGGATGATTTTAGTATTGAAAGTAGAAGAATTTATTGCAATGCAGAAGATTTTTGTTCAACAGAGCAAAAAAACCTGCCCTCCCTATTCTGTCTGTGACGAATTTTTTCTGATCTCAATATTACAAGTAGGAAGAATTTACTGCAATACAGAAATGTTTTGTTTAAGAGAGCAAAAAAAATGCCCTTTCCGTTTCCTTGTTATTCACGGCAGACGTGGTGTAACCGCTAGGTCGGAAGTATGGGTTACGGCTGCCCAACCTCTAATACCAGCGGAAATGGCTTTATAAGTAGACAACAAGGCAGGAAAGACCCCTCGAGGGATTTCTGATGGGCGTAGTGGATTGTGTGTATCCGAGTAAAATGTCGGACAGCTAGGGTAAAAGGCAAAACGTGTATGGACGATGGAAATGAACAGCTCGTGTATAATGAATCTAAAGGTACACTTGCGTCAAGCTTGCGTCACTTAGGGGTTTGAAAGATACTCAACGAATTTTAAAGATAAAGAACGAATTTTCTTACTTTTTGTGTATTTTGACGTCTACTTAGTAATACTTTTACATATTACGCAATATCTAAACTATCAAAATTTGTAGAAAATTACAAAACGGTGACGCAGTGAACGAAGCTCGTGGTACGTGACGCAAGGTTGACGCAAGTGCAGTGAGATACCACCTAAAGGATGTCAACATGCATGCCCATGGTGCTGAATACTACCCCCATACAAACGGAGATAGATGAATAGGAAGAGAGGGAAAGAGAGAGAGAGACTCACAGAAATTGAAATGATGGAGAGGTTATATGAAACATCTAACAACTATAGCTACTTTACACACTTAAGTAGAATACTTCCTAGTCTTCCTTCCAATCCTTACTTATGATTGACGCGTGCTTTCTATTTCTTGCCCATTTCTTGTTTCCTATATCTTCTCTATCATTTTAAGTCTTTGTTGTGTCCCATCTTAAGGCTCCGTGACGTCTTGTCTCCCAACTACGTACTACTAAACAAAAGACGGAAGGCTGACACTGATGGCATGACTGTATACATGTATGACGAAGTCATGATTGACGCGTGTTTCTGTTTTTTTTTCCTTTTCTTGTGTCTTATTTCTTCTATATCTTTTTAAGTCTGTGTGGTGTCCCATCTTAAGGCTCCGTGACGTCTTGTCTCCCAACTACGTACTATTAAGGAAAAAGACGGAAGGCTGGCACTGATGGCATAACTGTATGACGAAGTTATGATTGACGCGTGTTTCTGCTTTTTGCCCTTTTCTTGTGTCTTATTTCTTCTATATCTTTTTAAGTCTGTGTGGTGTCCCATCTCAAGGCTCCGTGACGTCATGTCTCCCAACTATACGTACCATTAAGCAAAAGATGGAAGGCTGGCACTGATGGCATAACTGTATGCTAAAGTTATGATTGACGCGTGTTTCTGCTTTTTGCCCTTTTCTTGTTCTTATTTCTTCCGTATCTTTAAATCTTTGTCGAGTCCCATCGAAAGGCTCCGTGACGTCTTGTCTCCCAACTACGTACCATTAAGCAAAGAACAGAAGGCTGACACCGGACGAACGGTCCCCTCTCACAACTGTTACGAAAGCGCTGATTGAAACAGAAAGAAGTTGAGTAGTTCAAAAGTATACCGAACAAGGTATGACCAAGGGATGGCTATTAAAGGTATGGCTATGAGTATGGATAACGTTGCACACCCCAGTCCTTCCGCGACCGGTATGGCCAAGGTATGGCCAAGGTATGACGAAGGTATGGCCAAGGTATGACCAAGGTATGGCCAAGGTATGATCAAGGTATTGCCAAGGTATGACCAAGGTATGGCCAAGGTATGACCAAGGTATGACCAAGGAATGACCAAGGTATGGCCAAGGTATGGCTATTAAAGGAATGGCTATGAGTATATGGCTAACGCTGAAAAAACAGTTCTTCCGCGACCGGTATGGCCAAGGTATGGCCAAGGTATGACCATGGTATGGGCAAGGTATGACCAAGGTATGGAGAGGTATGGCTAAGGTATGATCAAGGTATGGCCAAGGTATGACCAATGTATGGCCAAGGTATGGCCAAGGTAGGACCAAAGTATGATCAAGGTATGACCAAGGTATGACCAATGTATGACCAAGGTATGGCCAAGGTATGACCAAGGTATGACCAAGGTATGATCAAGGTATGACCAAGGTATGGCCAAGGTATGGCCAAGGTATGGCCAAGGTATGGCCAAGGAATGGCCAAGGTATGACCAATGTATGGCCAAGGTATGGCCAAGGTAGGACCAAAGAATGCTCAAGGTATGACCAAGATATGACCAATGTATGAACAAGGTATGGCCAAGGTATGACCAAGGTATGACCAAGGTATGACCAAGGTATGGCAAAGGTATGGCAAAGGTAGGGCAAAGGTATGAACAAGGTATGGCTATTAAAGGAAATGAAATGGAATGGAAATGAACAGCTCGTGTATAATGAATCTAAAGGTACACTTGCGTCAAGCTTGCGTCACTTAGGGGTTTGAAAGATACTCAACGAATTTTAAAGATAAAGAACGAATTTTCTTACTTTTTGTGTATTTTGACGTCTACTTAGTAATACTTTTACATATTACGCAATATCTAAACTATCAAAATTTGTAGAAAATTACAAAACGGTGACGCAGTGAACGAAGCTCGTGGTACGTGACGCAAGGTTGACGCAAGTGCAGTGAGATACCACCTAAAGGATGTCAACATGCATGCCCATGGTGCTGAATACTACCCCCATACAAACGGAGATAGATGAATAGGAAGAGAGGGAAAGAGAGAGAGACTCACAGAATTTGAAATGATGAAAAGGTTATATGAAACATCTAACAACTATAGCTACTTTACACACTTAAGTAGAATACTTCCTAGTCTTCCTTCCAATCCTTACTTATGATTGACGCGTGCTTTCTATTTCTTGCCCATTTCTTGTTTCCTATATCTTCTCTATCATTTTAAGTCTTTGTTGTGTCCCATCTTAAGGCTCCGTGACGTCTTGTCTCCCAACTACGTACTACTAAACAAAAGACGGAAGGCTGGCACTGATGGCATGACTGTATGACGAAGTCATGATTGACGCGGGTTTCTGTTTTTTTTTCCCTTTCTTGTGTCTATTTTCTTCCATATCTTTTTAAGTCTGTGTGGTGTCCCATCTTAAGGCTCCGTGACGTCTTGTCTCCCAACTACGTACTATTAAGGAAAAAGACGGAAGGCTGGCACTGATGGCATAACTGTATGACGAAGTTATGATTGACGCGTGTTTCTGCTTTTTGCCCTTTTCTTGTGTCTTATTTCTTCTATATCTTTTTAAGTCTGTGTGGTGTCCCATCTCAAGGCTCCGTGACGTCATGTCTCCCAACTATACGTACCATTAAGCAAAAGATGGAAGGCTGGCACTGATGGCATAACTGTATGCTAAAGTTATGATTGACGCGTGTTTCTGCTTTTTGCCCTTTTCTTGTTCTTATTTCTTCCGTATCTTTAAATCTTTGTCGAGTCCCATCGAAAGGCTCCGTGACGTCTTGTCTCCCAACTACGTACCATTAAGCAAAGAACAGAAGGCTGACACCGGACGAACGGTCCCCTCTCACAACTGTTACGAAAGCGCTGATTGAAACAGAAAGAAGTTGAGTAGTTCAAAAGTATACCGAACAAGGTATGACCAAGGGATGGCTATTAAAGGTATGGCTATGAGTATGGATAACGTTGCACACCCCAGTCCTTCCGCGACCGGTATGGCCAAGGTATGGCCAAGGTATGACGAAGGTATGGCCAAGGTATGACCAAGGTATGGCCAAGGTATGATCAAGGTATTGCCAAGGTATGACCAAGGTATGGCCAAGGTATGACCAAGGTATGACCAAGGTATGGCCAAGGTATGACAAAGGTATGACCAAGGAATGGCCAAGGTATGGCCAAGGTATGGGCAAGGTATGACCTAGGTATGGAGAGGTATGGCCAAGGTATGATCAATGTATGGCCAAGGTATAACCAGTGTATGGCCAAGGTATGGCCAAGGTAGGACCAAGGTATGATCAAGGTAAGACCAAGGTATGACCAAGGTATGGCCAAGGTATGACCAAAATATTGACCAAGTTATGACCAAGGTATGACCAAGGTATGACAATGTTATAGCCAAGGTATGGCAAAGGTATGACCAAGGTATGACCAAGGTATGACTAAGTTATGGCCAAGGTATGACCAATGTATGACCAAGGTATGACCAATGTATGACCAAGGTATGGCCAAGGTATGACCTAGGTATGACAAAGGTATGACCAAGGTATGGCCACGGTATGGCCAAGGTATGACGAAAGTATGACCAAGGTATAGCCAAGGTGTGACCAAGGTATGACCAAGGTATGACTAATGTATGACCAAGCTATGACCAATGTATGACCAAGGTATGGCCAAGGTATGGCCAAAGTATGACCAAGGTATGACTAAGGTATGACCAAGGTATGATCAAGGTATGGCGAATGTATGACTAAGGTAGGGCCAAGGTCTGACCTAGGTATGACCAAGGTATGACCAAGGTATGACCAAGGTCTGACCAAGGTATGACCAAGGTATGACCAAGGTATGACCAATGTTTGACCAAGGTATGACTAAGGTATGGCCAAATGATGACCAAGGTATGGCAAAGGTATAACCAAGGTATGACCAAGGTATGGATATTAAAGGTATGGCTATGACTAAGGTATGACCAAGGTATGGCCAAAGTATGATCAAGGAATGTCTAAGGTATGGCCAAGGTATGATCAAGGTATGACCAAGGTATGGCCAATGTATGACCAAGGTATGACCAAGGTACGGCCAAGGTATGACCAAGGTATGGCCAAGGAATGTCCAAGGTATGGCCAAGGTATGATCAAGGTATAACCAAGGTATGGCCAAGGTATGACCAAGGTATGACCAAGTTATCGTCAAGGTATGACCAAGGTATGACCAAGGTACGGCCAAGGTATGACCAAGGTATGGCCAAGGTATGACCAAGGTATTACCAAGGTATGGCCAAGGTATGATCAAGGTATGACCAAGGTATGGCCAAGGTATGATCAAGGTATGACAAAGGTATGGCCAAGGTATGACCAAGGTATGACTAAGTTATCGTCAAGGTATGACCAAGGTATGGCCAAGGTACGGCCAAGGTATTACCAATGTATGACCAAGGTATGACCAAGGTATGACCAAGGTATGACCAAGGTATGACCAAGGTATGACCAAGGTATGACCAAGGTATGACCAAGGTATGACCAAGGTATGGCCAAGGTAGGGCCAAGGTAGGCAAAGTAGGGCAAACAGATATGACCAAGGTATGGATGGCCAAGGTATGGCCATGAGTATGGCTCCATGGTGAATGGGCAAGGTATGACGCAATCGGTATGGCCAATGTATGGCCAAGGTATGACCATGGTATGGCCAAGGTATGACCAAAGTATGACCAAGGTATGATCAAGGTATGGCCAAAGTATGATCAAGGTATGGCAAAGGTATGACCAATGTATGACCAAGGTATGGCCAAGGTATGACCAAGGTATGACCAAGGTATGATCAAGGTATGACCAAGGTATGGCCAAGGTATGGCCAAGGTATGGCCAAGGTATGGCCAAGGAATGGCCAAGGTATGACCAATGTATGGCCAAGGTATGGCCAAGGTAGGACCAAAGAATGCTCAAGGTATGACCAAGATATGACCAATGTATGAACAAGGTATGGCCAAGGTATGACCAAGGTATGACCAAGGTATGACCAAGGTATGGCAAAGGTATGGCAAAGGTAGGGCAAAGGTATGAACAAGGTATGGCTATTAAAGGAAATGAAATGGAATGGAAATGAACAGCTCGTGTATAATGAAGGTATAGGTACCAAGCTGCGTCCAAGCTTGCGTCACTTAGGGTATGACAGATGTATGACCAAGGTATGACCAAGGTAAGACCAATGTATGACCAAGGTATGACCAAGGTATGACCAAGGTAGGGCCAAGGTATGACCAAGGTAGGGCCAAGGTATGGCCAAGGTATGACCTAGGTATGACCAAGGTATGACCAAGGTATGACCAAGGTATGACCAAGGTTTGACCAAGGTATGACCAAGGTATTGCCAAATCATGACCAAGATATGGCCAAGGTATTGCAAAGGTATGACCAAGGTATGACCAAGTTATGGCTATTAAAGGTATGGCTATGAGTATGGCTAATGTAGCACACCCCAGTTCTTCCGCGACCGGTATGGTTAAGGTATGACCAAGGTATGGCCAAGGTATGACCAAGGTATGGCCAAGGTATGACCAAGGTTTAACCAAGGTATGGCCAAGATTTGGCCAAGGTATAACCAAGGTATGACCAAGGTATGACCAAGGTATAACCAAGGTATGACTTAGGTATGACCAAGGTATGACCAAGGAATGGCCAAGGTATGGCCAAGGTATGACCAAGGTATGTCCAAGGTATAGCCAAGGTATGGCCAAGGTATGGCCAAGGTATGACCAAAATATTGACCAAGGTATGGCCAAGGTATGACCAAGGGTATGACCAAGAGTATGATCCAAGTGTATGACCATAGTGTATGAGCCAAGGTTATGACCTAAGTGTATGGCTCAATGGTATGGCCATAGG
>NC_049994.1:8353629-8353976 GCF_000003815.2 Branchiostoma floridae | reverse complement strand
GGTATGACCAAGGTATGACCAAGGTATGACCAAGGTATGACCAAGGTATGGCCAAGGTATGACCAAGGTATGGCCAAGGTATGACCAAAGTATGGCCAATGTATGACCAAGGTATGGCCAAGGTATGACCAACGTATGGCCAAGGTATGACCAACGTATGACCAAGGTATGGCCAAGGTATGACCAAGGTATGGCCAAGGTATGACCAAGGTATGACCAAGGTATGGCCAAGGTATGACCAAGGTATGGCCAAGGTATGCCCAAGGTATGACCAAGGTATGACCAAGGTATGGCCAAGGTATGGCCAAGGTATGACCAAGGTATGGCCAAGGTATGACCAAGGTATG
>NC_049994.1:8324378-8326520 GCF_000003815.2 Branchiostoma floridae | reverse complement strand
CTTTCTGTATGCTTCCACGCAGAGTGCAAAGTAATCGAATTCTTCATACTGGAGCTATAGTTAATGAAATACATTGCAGTCCACTGCGTTTTGTAGAATAAGCAAATGAAAAATAGCTACGTTATGTTGTAGAGCTAGAGTAACTAAATGGGTTATAGAGGTAAATAAAGATAAATATTACGAAATAAGTAGAATAAGCAAATAAAAATAGCCAAGTAAGCTGAAGAGTAACTACGTATATATTAACTAAATTTGCCGAAGAGAAAAAGTTTTAGACTTAATTGACTAAAGTTTAAGTAAGTAAACTTGTGATGTGTAGAATAAAACATGAAATCTCAAGTTACAGTGTGTATCAAATGTCACACACTTCTGAAGAGATGTGTACACATGTTTTATTCAAGGTCATTCATTTTTAAAGGTCATTAGAACCCCCTTAAGACCGTGGCTGTCCTGACGTACGTGATGTATAGGTCACAATCCCTGCTTTTACTACGTTAAGTGGGTGATCACGTTAAGGCACTCACGACGTTGTATTAGCACAGTTTTTCGGAATCTTGTCTGAAAGTCACGAACTTGATTTTAAGTTGGCAAACACTGTCTGATGCAGTCTAATAGATGGTCATGCTCTGGATGCTAAGAATAAAGTTTTCCTAGTTGTAAATGTGAAGGCCAATGTATAATCATAAAAGTTCTCGCATTTCATAAAAATCAACATACTAGCATGAAAGTTCATCTGTGTTGGTAGAATGCATTTTAGAAAAATTACTAAACTTTCCTTCCAAAACTGTAATAACTGTAGGGACTTACACCTAGATTTTCTGAACCCCTCCTGCAAAAGTGGTGTCTTCCTGACTTCACTGCTTGAGATAGAAAGGGTCATTCTGCGGACAAGGTCGACGGAGATTGATAAAAAGTTGGAAGTAAAGTTTAGCAATTTAAAAAAAAATGAAAAGTACATTGTTGGCATAACTCCTACTAGTACGAGTTTGTCAACACCTCAGACTTCTAATATTGGTTAAAACATTCCATGAGAGTGTAGAAATGAATTCCTTGAATCTTTCTGTCAGACTGCCACTTCATTCTCCTACGCAGAGGGACCACAGTCGTGTCAAAACTCCATTCTATGACGTCATTTTGACGCCGTTGCGTCGGCTTTTGACAACAGAAGTCTTATAACACTTAAATATTAATAAGAAACCTTTATTGGTAACTTTTTGAGTGAGATATTTACGTATTATGGGAATTCCCCGTTTTAGCCAAAAATATCAATTAATGACGTCATAATTACGTCATATTACGTCATAATGATATAAAATTTTCAGGAATTATAAACTCGATGAGTACAACCTTCCCTGCAAATTTGGCGATCGTACAGTAAGCCGTTTTGAAAATACAAAGGGGGGTCCAGTGAGCCCCCCCCCCCAGTTCATCAGGGAAGGCCCAAAAAGCCCAGTATGGATAGGGTTAATTTTATCATATCTGTTGACTTTCTGATATCAGTAACACTGTCTTGACAGTCAGTGTTATATAATGTTATACAGTAGTCATACTTGCTAATAGATTAGATACAACACATTACAATGCAAAGTTCCGTATTTCATGTTTTTTTGAAATGTCTTTAATCTCTAAGTACTAGTTTGATTGATCAGCTGCCATGCTGTAGCGCACTGTTAACTACGTTTCTGTATGCTTCACACGCAGAGTGCAAAGTAATCGAATTCTTCATACTGCAGCCAGATTTTATAAAATATTTTGCAGTCCACTGCGTTTTGTAAAATAAGCAAATGGAAAATAACTAAATATGTTGTGGAGTAACTACGTGTAAGATAACTAAATGTGCTGTAGAGGAAAAAGTTTAAGATTACTAACTCTGTTGTCGGGGTAAGTAAATGTGTTGTAGAATAAAACATATATCATCTCAAGTTACAGTGTGTATCAGAAGTTCTACACTTCTGAAGGGATGCGTACACATGTTTTATTCAAGGTCATTCATTTTTAAAGGTCATTAGAACCCCCTTAAGACCATGGCTTTCCTGACTTACGTGATATATGGGTCACGATCCTTGCTTTTATAACGTTAAGTTAAGGCACTCACGACATTGTATCAGCACAGCCTCTCGGAACCTTGTCTGAAAGTCACGA
>NC_049994.1:8311321-8323264 GCF_000003815.2 Branchiostoma floridae | reverse complement strand
GAATCCTATTTGTCGGGGTCTAGTGGGCCGCCGGTGGGATCTGGAGAAAATCCAAGTTGAATACAGATGTTCGTTTTAACCTTCACTTCACACAGCACAGACAAGGTTCCTATCCATGCATAAAAGAACATTATCTTCTATTAGACAGCGATTTGAAAGGGGTATACAAAATCATTCAGTCATCTAGTTAAGGATTCTTTAATTGCATTTTGGTGATGCTAATATAGGACGACGCCATTGGCGATATCATAAATGATGATTGATGAAACGACTATGACATTAAGATTTCTCTGAAAGTTTGGGATTTTTATGTGTCAACACGCGCTAGCATTATTACTTGGTCTAAGTACCAATCAAGGTTCACTTATTATGTCAAATATAGATTCTAGTCTGATGGTATGAAAATAAATCCATTACGACGTCGTACCAGTAGCATCTTCATCATTAATATCTAAATGTTAATGATGCACATTTAAGCTGTTCGTTTACTTCGGTCCAATGTTTACTTTTTCACGGTCTTGTACTATCAAATTTTCAAAGAACTTGAACTTCTTGATGATAAGTGAATTTTTGTTTACCAGGCCAATCCCAACTAAATTGCATGATCAAGAGTACACTGTGCTTATTCTTACTGAAACTGTATTCTAGGCTTATTGGTTGGTCAAATTTTGTGATGTGTGATGGGGCTTAATGAAGGTTAACAGCCAATCTGAAATCATAGTCAACTGCTGTCCGTCTGTCACCTTCCTTTAGGGCAAAAATCTATTTCCAACCATAATTGTTTATACCATTTTGTATCTTATTATTTACTTGTGTATCTTGTTTGCTGCGGGGAGACAACATGTAGAGGTGACCTGTCACCTGTTTTTCTCGCCCTCCATTGATATGAAAAGTTCAATAAACAAACAAATGAATAAAAAAATGACTAGCTCTTGTACGTATTACTGTTGTAGTATAAAGGATGGGTCTGAGTCTGTACTGGTCGGAGAATATGGAGTTCCTGTGTAACATAATAACAAGCCAAGTAACAAGACCCTAAGACTTATTCAAGGTTACAGGTTTTATAGATACGCTTGTAGCAGCATCACTTCACCCTGAGGACTTACTGACATAGAGCAAGGTTCGATAAGCTAGAAATAGGTGACGAAGACTGTTTGGGGACATTTCCTATCCCAGACTCATAATGTATCTTTTCTACTGGGGTTTGAACCCAGGACCTTTCCGAGCCAAACGTTCTAAACATAGCGCCGCGTAGTGCAACTACCATGTCATTCGAAAACACATCATGCCTGCTAATAAAGTCAAAGTCAAGTTTATTGCGCGATTGCATCAGGTACAATGTATGGCAAATAAGATATATTAATTACAACTACAAACTAACTACAGTGGTATACTAATCTAACATCATTACTTAATACAGAATATGATGGCACAGTCTATTTCACAATGTCATGGCAAAACTTCTCATTTGCATAGCATTATATGTATATATTGGCTTAGGTGGGCAGATATGGATTCGGGACATGATAGAAGTACATTGAATATTTCTCTACTTGCTTTAGGTAATGTTGTTCTGTTGTTACATATGGTAAATAACCCTTTCCTTTCTTCCTTGTGATAAGGAAATATCATCAAGAAATGATATTCATCTTCAATACTGTCATTGTAGATACATGCGTTATGATCTAGCCATGGGTAACTCTAAGTATCATTTTTTAAGACATCCTCAGAAGGCCTCAGGCCCACTAGGACCATACCTTAAGTATACAGACTTTGAAGGCTTTACATTAAGTATTTCCAAGACGTAAAACTAGTCTGTTACAGAAAAATCCTTTACACAGCGTATTTGCCGTGTTTCTCGAGTTCGCCTACGTCGTTTGTCAACTTTCAAGGACTTCTAATCCATGGGGAATGCATTACGACCCCTTTAAGGCCGTAAAAAGCCATCAGAGGCTTTATTGCGTAAGCAATCTTATCATGACATCTTGTCATACCTAGAGCCATCCCCAATGCTTTCGTCTTTTAAGCCTTGTTTACATACATACCAAATGCCTTTTACAACTTAATGGGTGTCATATCAGCCATGTTATCTAAATGGTTTCCATTTTCAGCACTGTTTGAAGTAGAGATATCAAGTGACCCTGGACTGTCAAAATATTGCAATAACCTTCAAAACATTTGAAATGAATCTTTTGCTTTTTTTCATTCACTACTATCATCCATGTTACACTAAGTTGGATAGTTTCAGACTCAGAATCAAACATTCATGTCACGTATACTTGGTTTTGGTCATGAATAAAATATTTTCAAAGAGGAGGCAAGAAAGACACGGGCACAATAAACATACAACATGAATGGCAACTATTTTTACTAATTTTTTCAACGCTCTTCGACTAGTGAAATAAAAGTTAAGCCTATGGAATAATACTTAACCATCTTATTTTAGCTTTATATGGGAATGACTTTGTTAAAAATGATGTTTGCATTGAAATTGATCCTCACAATTTTTTTTTATTTGGCTATTCCTGTAACAGAAATACGGTGAAATTACAGCAATATGTCTTTTTGAATGTACTCTATATCGTGTGTGTGACATTTCTCATGATTTATCTGCACCAGCATTGACAAGGCATGAACTACACCCTTAGAAATGTAACATTATATATATCCTAAATTTACACTTTCAATCGTGCACTCGACAGTCCAATTTTCCTCAACGTTGGTCCTGACTTACCGCTTGTGGAATAAGTTCTGCATGTAGTGCTTTCCACTCGCTGCATGTTGCAGTTCATGTCATTCACCCCGGACTTCAAGCGCACCTTTCTACGGCTTTCTTGTCCATTTGGTGTGCATCCCTATAAATTTACCCTCCATTTGGCACGAAGCGACTCTCCCTGTCAACTTTCCACATCAAAGCGTCTAATTGAAAACTCTGGTATGGGTTGGTGAGGATATTTGTAGTCATCTGTAGCTCAAGTGCGAAGGTCCCTCTAATAAGATTCGGAATTACTGAAAATATCATTACAAATTGAAGAGAAGTGATGGTGTATTGGACCGTATTTCTGGCCATCTGAGTTGAAGTGCGAAGGTCCCTCTAGTAAGATTGTCTCGGAATTACTGAATATATCACCACGAGAAGTGATGGTGTATAGGACCGTACCGTTTTGTAAATGGCTTTTCTTGCGAACAGCACACGCATATCCAACTGGTAATTGTTGTGAAGTTTGACACAAAATCTATACTCTCGCACGAGACCGAAACTTTACTATCAGAGCTCACGCTAGACAGATTCTGTAAGAATAGATAATTGACGCCACAAATCTAACAAGGGGTACCTTGGCAACGTGCCTTGACGATTTATGTCTTAGAAAATCAATACTTGCTTCCTATGATCCTTATCGATTTTATCTTCCTTTCTTTCTTCTGAGTCGTATAATTTTCCGCACTACATGGTGTTTTTCATCGTTTTATCTTGTCGCGACTTTGTGTGAATGTAAACGAACTGTTTCGATTATACAAGTTTAAAGACAAACTTCCCTAAACTTTTTTTAAATCGAAGTTACGTCTGCTAAAAAAGAACTTTTTGTTAGGAATTATCTAGTCTAGCACTAGCCAACAATGTGAACGTTTATATGGCTGTATCTCCTCTAAGTGTATTCTGACTCTAAATTTCTAAATTTCTTAAGTCCTACTTGATTTCAACAGATATGAATCAGGTATGCATAAGTGTATAAACTCAATTGCAATGCTTTAACGTGTTCCGTGTCCTAATCTGAACGACGAGTCTTCTTACCCTTAGCTTGCAGTAACAGTGTGGTGGACATCACTAAGACTTGGACTGAAGAACCTAGAATGATTAAGAAATCAAGGTCAAACTCTCCCCACCTTGTTCAGATTGGTCTCACGTTTTGATATCTCTTATTATATTAATAAGTAAGTAATTACCTCCATGAAATGTCATGGAGGTTATATTTTACCCTGCGTTTGTCTGTGTGTCTGTGTGTGTGTCTGTGTGTGTGTAAACAAGATAACTCAAGAACGGCTGGGTGGATTAGTTATACTTGGTGTGTTGGTGAGGTGTGGTGAAAGCTGGAAATGATTAGATTCTGGGCCCCCTAGCGGCTCCCCTTGGTACTGCAGCGCAACTTTCGGTTTTGCTATCTCGGTGTTCTTAACATGACATGGTCACGATTTTTCAGTGTTAGATAGCTAGATAAATGACATAAGTTTGGGCCCCCTAGCGTCTAGTTTTGGGATAGCAGGGGCATTTTTGTCAAAAACTTCTGACGAGGATAACTCAAGAAGGGAACAACGGATTGTCATGATTTTTGGTATGTAGGTACCTTATTATTATTTTATTTGTATCAGGCCCATGGCCCATAAAAACATACACAGAACAAAGATTTACAAAGCTACACTTACAAATACTTTACATAATGTCGCCAGAATGGGCTGTGGCAAAAGCCGTCCGAGTGTACAAGCACTCTAATTATATCATTGTCAGACGACAGCAGGCGTGTTACAAATGAGTAGGAGACCTTGCGACGCCTTGCGTCAAACATGTCGGTCCGGTTATTCACAAACAAACAACTAGTGCTTGTATGCCTGCCGACAGAAAAGAGTAGTTTCATTGCGCTGTGGTAAGCCACTCGTAGCTTGGAGATCGCACTCACGCTGTAATTACTCCAAATTTGGGCACAATACATCGGTGAGCAATACGCTGAGAACAACTCACTTTTTACCGCCGCTGAGCAGTAACGAAACCGGCGGAGGAGTGAATTTGCCCGAGAGTAAAAGCCTTAGACAATGTTGTACAAGACAAGATACTAGTTATGCAAAATAGTAGTGCATTTGCATAATTAATGAGAATATGCTATCATAGCAGTTTTTCAATGTATCTCTTGTCCCGGTCATGACTTGGTCGTGACATTTGGGTGGTAGATAGCTTTTAGCGTCATGACAAAGTGGGGCAAGTTTCAGTCCCCTAAAATTTAATTGTGGAACTGCAGGGGCTTTTTGTCAAGACACTCCAAAGAGGATAACTGCAGAAAGGAACGATGGATTGCCTGCATTTTAGGTATGCAGGTAGCTTGGGCAAAGATGTTCATAATGATATGCATTTTATGCAAATGAAGACTTAATTTGCATAATTAATGAGGAAATTGTATAATTCTATTGTTTACAATAACTGGACTTTGATAAATGTAACACTTGTTAATTATAATCGGTGGAACATATGCAGATATGAAATATGAAAATGAGGAACTTATTTGCATAATTTATGCAAAAATTGCAAAACAAATTAATGATTAATGATCTGAATTGTGAATTTTAATTGACATGTGTATTGTACGTTATTCAATGATGAACAACACCATGCATAAATCATGTTAATGTTAAGTCATTTGCATGAAATTAACAAAAGCTCTAAATATTCATGCAGGTATGAGGTCGCCGAACTCTAGTAAAGATTGCTTTATTCGGTAGCACGATGCACCCGCTATACATGAGAAAGGGATAGGGGTAACCCCCAACATCCTTGGTCTTCAGTCCTCCCAGGAGACGGAAACTCTGAACAACAAAGCTGCATCTACTGGGCCGTCTTGCACATGGATTGCATTTCTAGTCTCTTTGGGACTAAGTGCGTCAGTAGACGAGAGGGTGGAGAAGGAAGTGCGCATTCCTCCTTCACCTTAAAAGCAAAGTGAAGGCAACCCACGACGGCGAGTTACTGTCTGCCGAACAACAAGGAATCGACATACGTGTTACATGAACTAACATATGTACAGAATAGAATTGTGAGATCATACTTTGATTTACATTATACTAGACAGACGGTTGGCGCTGTGTACTGGTGACTTCATTATTGAATAACTTAAACATGTAGGGTAAGGCACCTTTTCTGAAACTTTCGGTTCTTATTCTGAAATGGCTACATGTTTACTTGATCGTGTAGTGTGACCACTAATATCACTAACACTACGTTGGGCAGGGAACCAGTAACAGAAGTCAGGAGACTGTAGGAGTTTTTTTTGTTGCTAAGTTCAAGCAAATCTGATCTCGCTGTTGCTCCAAAGTTACAACTCCAAGGACATGAAGGGCATCTGCGTTGTTGATAAGAAATACATTTTGTTATCGACAAAACGGCTTGAACTTCCTCTCTATCAAGAATTTCTTGCTAAAGGTCTTGCACGGAATACGGTGCACGTGTATTCATTTCGCAAAGACGAAAGAAGCGCTCTAGATTTTAGATACGATGCTGTCTCATCTTAAATACACAGATATCGAGGTGTGTTGTAGTTTTATTTCCACATGTATCTTTAGATAAAATCTAAAACCCTAGAAGATTCTACGTCTTTAAATCGTTTGACTATGTTTGTGACAATTTTCCGTAAGGCCGGCCACTATTGCTTAGAAATGTATAGATGTGCGAAATAAGAATCAAAATTAGTTTAACTTTTATCAAATAGGAAGATATCTCACTGAGGCATACCGATTCAAAAGTTTTATATCCCCTTGACTAAAGAGTGCCTTAAACGTGGTCTTTAGAAAAGCAGCAGCTTGTATTCTTCTGCACGATTCACTGCAAGAAGCGAACCAGATCGACACGGACGGTGCCAGTGTGTCCTTATTGATTTCAGACAACCAACGACCATTGAGTAAAGTGACCTGCAAAGAATGGGGTTAATTTGCCATGTAGTACTGAATCGTTTATCACGTAGGCCAAGTCTGACCTCTAACCCGACTATCTAGTATATCTGTATCCATGCATAGTTTTACCCTC
Source organism: Branchiostoma floridae (assembly GCF_000003815.2). Lineage (NCBI taxonomy): Eukaryota > Metazoa > Chordata > Leptocardii > Amphioxiformes > Branchiostomatidae > Branchiostoma > Branchiostoma floridae. The sequence continues at coordinate 8,316,480 of NC_049994.1, read as the reverse complement.
TTAGATCTGGATCTATTCCAACCACACAACTCAATGACGCAACCTCCCCAACTACTCTTTCATAGAAAAAAATTAAACTATATGAATGGTTTACAGCATTTTTTTTTCAACGACGGTGATAGCCTATACGTTTTATTTTCTCTAGACATAAAAAAACAGTAATTAACCGGGGCTGTGAGAATGATGACGAAGCTGTCGACGTTTCCTGAGCCTCAAAGAGCCGAAGAAGAAGTCACAAACGTTCATAAACAATATAGTTGGCTTTACAGTATTGAAACCATAAAAGGCCATAAGTAAAATGACCTGCAAAGAATGGGGTTAATTTGCCATGTAGTACTGAATCGTTCATCACGAAGACCAAGTTCGACCCCTAACCCGACTACCTAGTATATCTGTATCCATGCAAATTTTTACCGGTATACCCTCTTAGAAATTGCCAACCACACAACTCAATGATGCAACCCTACAAACTACTCTTACATGGCAAAATGCGGAATTTTAAACTATATGAATAGTTCACAAAAGTTTTGGTTACGACGGTGATAGGCTCATAAATTAACATTTTCTCTAGTCCAAAATAACCAGTAGCCAGTAATCGAGAGAATTAGAATGATGGCTGAAACTGTCGACTGTCTTGGGATGCAAAGAGCCGAAGAAGACGTCACAAAAGCTCATAAACAATATAGTCGGATTCACAGTCTTGAAACTGTAATACCGTTGGACATGCGTTTTATGTTGTACAGGGACAGTAAGCAGTTTGGGGAGACGTGTGGCATTCTTATAAGGTGTGCTCAAAATCATAGTGCCTTAGCTACGATGGAACATGGGTCATTGGCATCAAATTGCAATCGGTTGCTAGCCTGATTCGATAGTCTAACAAATGATACAAATTAAAGTCTTTCCGTCCTTAAATACTCGTTTTTCCAATGCAAATCATTTCTTTATCACTTGTTTGCACTTAAAACGTGATTAGCCTTCATCTTCTGTTGCAAAGAATTACAAGCGTATTATTAGTAACCGCAATGTAGTGAAACAGGGTTTAATGACCTTTATTTGCAATAGGCTATGATTAGTATTCTTTGGGGAGATGAAGGTCTGTATCCGTTGTTTTACAACTGCGAAAGAGGCTTACCTTTCAACGAATTACAAGTATATTAGTACCCACGTTCTACGGAAACAGGGTTCCATGACATTCAATTGCAATTGGATATAATTGCTACACTTATTCTTCTGGAAATGAAGTACTGTATTCTTTGTTTTACAACTTGTTTCACTTGCTTAACTTTCCAAAGAAGTACACGTCTATTATAAGTAACCACAATGTAATGCAACAGGGTTCAATGGCCTTAGCAATGGGCTATAATTGTTACATTTATTCTTCGAGAGATAAAGGTCTGTATCTGTTGCTTTCCAAAGAATTACAAGGACAAGCTGTATATTTGTACCCACGTTGTGTTGAAATAGGGTTCAATGATCTTCATGATCATTTGCAAAAGGCTGTAATTGTTATTCTTTGAGAGATAAAGTAGCGTATCCCTTGTTTTACAACTCCAAAAGAGGCTTATCTCGTCTGTCATATATTGTTGTCATGTCCACTACAGTTGAAGGTTCAGTGACCTTTATTCGACTTTGCTTGCTGTAAAACTAACTAAGTGTCTGACAAATCATGCATAGGGTTGTGAGGGTACTGCCCCCTATAGCTATATGGTTGTCCTTCAACTACAAATCCCATTATGGATGGGGCAGCCTTGCCCTTTCCACACTTGGAGCACACGTGCGATGTGTACCCGATGCAACACCTTCTGATTTGTATAAGACAATCTATTTGCCTCCCGAGTTTAAAAAATTCATCACGAGAGGAAGTTCGTGTATAGACATTGTTTAATTGGATCAGTTCATTGCAGGTATGATTGATGAAGTATGAAGATGAGTTAGTTGCGTACTTTTAAGATTAATGTCGTTGGGGTAAAGGTTTCAAGGGTGTATTTTGTGTTAGTCCATATAAGTAACTGTAACGAGTAACTGACACAGTCATATACATTTTAGAACTGAGATTTGTTGGGATCATTATTTGTTGAAAGGGCCAAATTAGAAGAAATCTAATTGTAACAACCTCAGTACTATGGATTGTAGAGGAAACATTACGAGATGGAGTGCCTGGTAAGCATTCTCTTTTTCGTCTAGTAAAAAAAAAGGTTGATATATATTTGTAATTAGTTATAGACCGACCATTATAAAAATCCTCCACATGTATAATGCCCTAATCTATAAACCTATCACTTTTAATCTAATTGAGCGCCCAAAACATGTTGAGAAGCATAATGTTGGTACTGTTTTCACTATGCTCCTTTTTTTGTTACCTTCCTTCCAAATAACCCTACAAAGTTATACTTTCTACTTTCTTAAGGGTCTAAAACGCCCAGAATCGGGAAAATGTATAATATTACTGAAAATTTGCCAGCGCGACAATGGTTAAGACAATGTAGTAGAAAGTAGTAAAAAGTGTATAGTTTCCAAATAAAATTGGCAAGGAAGGTTACTCGATGCCATGGCGCCAGCGTCACCGACTTTAATATAAATATGCTGATAAAAGCTTACATCAACTTAAACCATTTTAGATTTAAGGTGGCGTCATTGTAAGCCCGTGTAAAGAGAAATTTCCTCCAATAAGCTTGTCTGCTGACTGGCTATATATAGCTTTGTATGTAGAAGGGATTGAAACAACTGCCAGACTTAGTTTTGAAAGGATTGCCCAAAGCTCTATTCATATCACTCTATCTGTTTTATTCAAGGCATCTTCATCCAGATGAAATATACCTTTGATAGCCTCGTGATAACCCATTGATACTCGAAATAGCCTCTTTTTTCCGGAATGCTCTCAAAGATTTCTTAAAAAATCATATTCAGATAGAAGAGGTTTTTTGAAAGTTTGCATGGCTGTATCATTTCTTATTTAGTTTCTGTCATTGCCTTAGTCCTTCCAGAATCCTACTAAGTCATTGGATTTCCCAAGCCATTCCTTTAGTATTCTGAGAGCGATGTTTTCAAGTAGACGTTATGCTATAGCGTGTCCTATGTTTGACATATCGATATGGATCATGAGTCAAGGGCAAAGCGTACGTCCCTAAAATAGTAACTGAAGATATAAATGTGTATAACTAATTACGAGCGTCTATGAATAATAAGATAGTGCTAAATCTGCTTAACCCTATCTAGCGGGTGGGGTGGGGGTGGGGTGTTAAGGCGTCCGCGCCAACTTTAACCATTTCCAGACGGGGCTTTATTTGCATTCTCTGGACTGGGGGGGGGGGGGGTCATTCGCCCTTCGTATTTTAAAAACGGCTTACCGTAAGATCAAAATTTGCAGGTGGTGATATGCTCGTCAAGTTTCATTACTCCTGAAATTTTTATATCATTATGACGTAATATGACACAATTATGACGCCCTTCATTAATTTTTTGGGCTAAAACGGGGAATTCCCATAATACCTAAATATTTCACACAAAAAAGTTACCAATAAAAAAAAAGGAAAAGTCACAAAGTTTGGTTGTTCTAGCATAAGCCGTTAGCTATACGACATCAAAGTTGCCGCAGGCACTTTTAGACCCCCCCCCCCTCCCCAGTCTGGATAGGGTTAAACTATTTTAGATTTAAGTTGGCGTCATTATAAGCCCGTGTAAAGAGCAATTTCCCAAAATAAGCTTGTCTGCCCAATGGCTATGTATAGCTTTGTATATAGAAGTGATTGGACCGGGTTTAGAACAACTGACAGGCTTAGTTTTGACAGGATTATCTAAAGCTCCATTTATATAACCCTGTCTGATTCATGCAAAACATCGTTATCGTGAGTGGAGGGTGATGTGTATATCCCTAAAATAGCAGCTGAAGATAAAAACGTCGATAACAAAAAACGAGCTAAAATTTATAAGATAGTGCTAAATTTTCTTCTAAATTCTGCGTTCCCTTGTGTAGTGCTAATGAATAAAACAAACTATAGCTAGTGTAGAATCGACGGAAGAAATCACCATCAACTATGTTGCCATAATCATTTTATTGTTTCTTTGTCTCCATACCTTTTTTTCGTATTTGAAACAAATGAAACAAATGAATCTGCAGAAGAAGTCCTCTTTTATCTTACATATCAACTTTTACATAAGGTAGAGGGCCACATGTGACAAAATAAAGCCACTTGTAAAGTAGACATTACCTTTATTTCCCATACGTGTTTTAACAATCTTGACTATTGTGCGGCTGTACACCAGTTATGACAGTAAATGACACTTGGCAGTAAATGCAATTTTAGTATGCAAATATTCAGTGATATTTAGCAATATACTAGTGACATGTCAACATAAGATAAGCAACACTCCATACGTACATACGCTTCGTTTCATACGTTGTCCCTTCAAATAATAGAAACACATAAAATAACCATTGATGATTGATTTTTTACAACCTTACATTCTGTGTACCAACATTACAATCGATGCTCCTCTAGATTGTTGGATAAATGCCCATTGTTCATCATGATCTGTACATTATTCGGATTGCCGTCTGAAGCTGCTGACCCCCGTGATCCACGTCTGGTATAAACCACCCTAAACCAAGAGGGACCGTAACTATGGTTCGTGTTAACCTCAAGACTTGTTCTAAACGTACTTTTCCTTTGGTTACTAGACACGCTTCGTCTTCGCGATACAGAACCGAGAATGTGACCGAAATCTTTCTTAAAGTTATCTGACATGAAGACGTATATAATCGGGTTCATACAGGAGTTAGCATATGAGAGACAGTGAGCAGTAATTTTTAGTATGAACGTAAGTTGGTTGAAGGGGAAATCCCCAAAACTAATCCACATGGTTGTAACGTGATGTGGTAGCCAACATATTCCGAAGACTAGGACTACAACTATAACCATCTTAGCCGCCTTTTTCTTTGTCAGAATAGATCTTTTCATGCCATCCCATTTCTGATTGCTTTGCAGCTCCTGTGGTACGCACCAGAGATTTCTAAGGATGTTGATGTAGCAAACCGTTATCAACAGAAAGGGGAGAGCAAAACCTATTACAAACAAGGAGCGATGTAGATTGGTCTAGCCTGCTTGGTTGGCCAGTGGTCATCATAGCACATGTAATGCCATCCGTAGTCCCATGTTCTA